>NC_081414.1:821350228-821653006 GCF_030272615.1 Cryptomeria japonica | reverse complement strand
TGGAGCACCCTAGAACTGTGAACGAGTCTACTTGGTGTCTGATGGATCCCCAACCCAATCACCTACAGATTGCAAGGTCTGTCTAGCCCAAAGTAGACCAAAAGATGGAGAATCATCAACCTCTAAATGATGACTAGGAGAGGAAGGAGGTGAGTCCTCTGAATCACTATCTACATCAGAAGTGGAGGTAGAAGACTACTCAGGTGAATCTGACTCATCAGAGGAGCTGTCATGTATCCCAAGTGACTCCAATGCCAAAGTAGAAGGAGTTGGAGAAGTGGTAGAAAGGGAGCTCGAGGAGCCCTCCTCAAACTGAGCACTCCTCTCAATGAATAACTCATGTGTAGTAGGGTGGAGCAACCGATAACCCTTCACACTATCAGGATAACCTACAAATATGCAAGGTTTTCTCTGCAAATCCAAGGCCTTGCGTTTCTCTACAAGAATGTGGGCCCATGCAGGAGAACCAAAAACTCAAAAGTGCTTAACTGATGGTTTTCGACTGCTCCAAGCTTCAAAAGGAGTGACTCCCTTCATGGCTCGATGAGGAACACAGTTCTGGATATAACAAGTACAGTTAATGGCCTCTGCCCAATATTGTGGTGCAAGAGATCTGGAGTGAATCATGCAGTTCACCATTTCCTTCAAGGACCTATTCTTCTATTCTGCCACACCGTTCTACTGAGGATTGTATGGAATTGAATGCTGCAAATCAATTCCCTCTGAAGTGCAAAACCTCTCAACCCGATGGTTGACATACTCACCACCATTGTCAGTGCACAAAACTTTGATGGATTTCCTGGATTGCTTCTCTACAAAAGTTTTGAAGTCCTGAAACTGATCAAAAACCTCATACTTCTATTTGAGAAAGTACACCCAAGTATATCGAGAAAAGTCATCAATGAATGTGAGGACATATTTGGCCCTATTGAATGAAGGATGTTGGAATGGACCAGTCAAATCACTATGAACTAACTCCAGTATCTATGAAGCTCTCCATGCCTTTCCTTTATCAAACATTTCCTTAGGATGCTTACCAAGTATGCAACCTTGGCAAACACCACTTGAAAACTGAACTGAAGGCAACCTTGTGATCATACTCTGTTGGTTGAGCTGCTGCAAGTGGCGGAAGTTAAGATGGCCAAACCGTTCATTCCATAATCTACTCACATCATTAGAATGAGTGAGCAAAACAGTCGAAGAAGGATTGGGAGCAAAGTGAGAAAATAGATAGAGTCATGACTGATGATCTACCCTCCCAACTGCAACTGTAGAATCATTGTGCAACTCACAAATCTCCACTAAATCAGGAGTGAACTCAACCCGCTTGCCTGAACCTGTGTGAGTGATCTAGTATACTGATAGGAGATTAGTTGATAATGAGGGCACACAAAGAACATCATCAAATGTCCCATCCCTCACATCAACAGACCCTTTCCCACACACCTCAATAGGAGTCTCATCACCCATCAAAATAGAAGGCATAGTACACAGCTCCAAAGATGCAAATTCTTCCTTAGATGAAGCCATGTGGTGTGAAGCACCCGAATCAAGAACCCAAGTGGATGGTGAAGAATAAAATGTAACAAGGGCCTTGCCCTTTCCTTTCCCCTTGTTGTTTTCTTTTGCCTTGTTAGACCCCTCACTAGAACTCTGTTTAATTGACTCAGGAACACTGATATTATTCTTCTCAAGAATGTGTGTTAAGTGATCAATTTGTTTCTTCAGACATTTATGTTCATCATGACCAGGTCTTTTACAATAGGCACATTGGACCCTCTCCTTCTTAGGCTTGTCGCCCTTGGAAGATTGGGTTTCATTGGTTGCTTTTAAAGCAAGTGATGTCTGATCCTTCTTCTCCTTGCTATTCTTCTATTTCTTATCCTTACTATTGTTATTACTACTTTGTCCTTTCTGTTCTTTTGTGCCTTGGTTGGCAGCCAGGGCATGTGACTTAGAGGACTTAAAAGTGCCCATCTGAATTAGCTTATCCTGTTCCCGAGTGAGAGAGATAGCAAAATCATCTAGAGATGGCATGGTAAATTGTGTACCAAATGCACCCTTAGTAGCATAGAAGGTAGAAACAAACACAAAATATTCTGAATTTAGCTTAGAGAGAATACTAAGAATCAATTGTTCATCTTTCTTTTCAATTCCACATTGTTTTAACTGCAACCTTAGTGATTTCAATTTAGTGAAGAAATCCTGGATTGTGTTGAAATTGCCTGGACTTAAACTAATTAGTTCATTTTCCAGCATATGACCCCTCATTGAATCTTGTGTGTCAAATAGTGTTTATAACTTTTTCCATATTTCATTTGGTGAATTTAAAGACTCAATGTGAAAGAGAAAGTCAGGAGAAACAAACAAACACAATGTTCCATATGCCTCATCACATTTGTTAAACCACTTAGGCTTATCTTCATCTTTAGCAGGTTCAGTTTCAAGCCCCATAGTTATCCTATATAATCCAGCTTTTCTTAAGTAGATTGTCATGCGTGATTTCCACTCAAAGTACTTATATGGAGTTAGGATAGGCACTATTGTTGGATCCATGATGAAGAAGTGCAAAAAAAATGTCGAAAGGAAGAGAACACAATCAAGACAACCCCCCCTTTTCACTCAATCAAAGACCCCTCCAATAAATTATGATTTGGCACTTTATATTAGTGCATTTACAACTACCACTAGCAATAAATACTAAGTGGTCTTGATTTCAATGCATTACAAAATCCTCATGAAAAGCATATGTTGAGAATGAACTTTTGGCACAATACCTAGAAAAAATAAATAGCACCACTATAATATACATGAAAAATCATGCTCTTTCAAAAAAGGAATCACCTCGATACGAGGTCATATGTGAAAGTTATGATCCTCTGAAGTTCACAAAACGAAAACTGTGTAGTGTCACAACTGAGAATCTGCAATTTTGAAAACATCTCTGCATCAAAATCAAAAAACAGTTGCACTAGTGCATAGAGCACAAAAAAATATCTAGAATCAAAAAAAAATTGTGGAAAATGGAGTCCGTATGAGCAAGAACAAAGCATTTGAAAACGGCCTTCAAAACTGCAACAGCTAACGGAGAGGGGTCCTGTTGTAACTTTCTAAGTGCGTTTTTGCAAAATATATAGTCTACATGCAAAAAATAAAAGATACCCAGATGGTTTTTTTGTGCTACAAACAAAACCCAGAAGGCGTTTTTCTTTTTGATGTATAGAAGATGTAGATCCAATGTAAATAGAATGACTTTAGATACAAAAAATGACCCCAGCAGCCAAAAAATGGCATGCAAAGGCTGAATCAGCTATCAAATTCAAGAGAAGGAATGTTGGAACTTGCAATATTGATTGAAAACACCAAATATGCAAGATGGTTGTCAGATTTGATCTTGAAACTCTAGTTTTGCAACTGTGTATGATGATCTCTGATTTCGGTGAAATGAAAGCCAGATTTTGACTTTATCAAGCCTCTTGGACGCGTTGGAACAACCACAGATGCTTCCAGTATAACCAGAAATGCTGCAATCACCCAGATTTCATAAAACACGTTTGCAAACTCCAGCGATAAAAAGATTTCGTCAAACTTTTCTGATTCTCAAGATCATCCAAAGATGCGAGAGAAGAGCATACTAGGTTTTTTGAAAAACTATAATAAGATTTATTAGCCCCCCCCGAATCTCTCAAATATGGAAATTAAAATCTACTTTTGCACATAGAATAGCTCTGATACCATGATAAAATCTGAAAAAGATTATAAACCCAGAAAAGTAGTGCAAATGAATAGATATCTAAACTATGAATCCAGATGATACAAAATCAAAGTAGCAACATAGAGTTAGTCTCCAAGAGAGTAATGCAAATGCTAGAAGAAAAATAGCATTAAGAGGATGCAAAATCAAGAGATGCCAAATACAAGCCAGGTAGCATGCTTTTATAGACCAGGGAGAGGGAAGAGGTGGCAATACCGACCAATCAAGAGCAACCATCTCTTGGACTAAAGATAGCAAGTATCTTCCCAAGATAGAAAATGGATGCACAAATGTAGGAAGGTGACACCTCATAACCACTCAACTAATTAAGCATGATTTATTAACCTAAGCGAGATTAAAAGAAGTGTAGAAAAAACCTAGGAATATAGGGAAATAATAAATAACCCACTAGGAAATAAAAACCTACACTAACAAAAACTTGTATGTATCTAACTTATAGTGAATTTTAGAGAGCATTTAGCATAATCATCTCACATTGTCATTTTGGGCTAAAATTAATCTTAGTTAATTACATAATATCTCATATTTAGTTTGTTTTACACTTGCATTTGCATTGTTGAAAGTATTTACAATCTTAAACCTCCATAAGACATCCAGAATAGTGCAAAAAGCTACTGAGAGCTACACTCATTTGGGAACTTGGAGAGGAGAGGAACAAGGGAGGAGAAGCTACAAGAATGGTGGAAGGCATTTGGAGATGCCTTGTTGCATTTATTTTCTTTGTTAAATGTTCTATTTTTCTTTCAGTGTCTCTCTTGATATGCTTCCTTAGGATAGTGTTTGATCTTTGATTTTCTAACACTAACACTTGTTTGTTGCTCATTTATTGGTTTTTTTCATCCTAACCATCCTTTTTGCAAAGCATAAGTTCCAATAACATTCTTATTTTTAGGTTGGGGAACTAAAGTCCAAGTCATATTCTTCTCTATCTGATCTAATTCATCTTCCATAGCCTTTAACTAATGTTTATAATTACAAGCTTCAATAACAGATGGTTCAATTTGAGAAATAAAACATACCTCTTCATTTGTTAGTCTTATTCTTGTCATAACTCCCTTATTCTTGTCTCCAATGATTTGATCTTTAGAATTATTTAATCTCACATACCTTGGTGTCTACTAAATTTCAGGTTCTCTGATCTGATCATCAGTCACATTTCAATTTTCTGATTGTATTGGTGTAACTATCTTAGTGTCTTGTATCAGTTGAGGCATTGTCAGTTAAGTTGTGATCATTTCCATTGTTGGTTCTCTATCATATGATATAGATTGATCTTTGTATTGCTCATCCACTTTCACATTTGCACTTTCCACAAGTTTTTGCAATCTTTTGTTATAACATCTATATGCTTTTCTCTGAATAGAATATCCAAGAAATATCCCTTCATCACATCTAGGATCAAACATCCCAATTGAATCATCCCTTCTGATATAACATTTACTCCCAAAAATTCTAGAATATTTAACAGTAGGTGTATGTCCAAACCATAATTCATAAAGAGTCTTACCAGTTTCACATTTGATATGAACTCTGTTGAATGTGTAGACTGTTGTACTCATTGCTTCTCTCTAGTAGATGTGAGGTAATTTGGCTTCCATCATCATGGTTCTTGTTGCAACCAAAATAGTTATATTCTTCCTTTCCACTACTCCATTCTACTGAGGAGTCTGGGGTGCAGATAATTGTCTCCTAATTCCATTTGTCTCACAAAAACTGTTAAATTCATGAGATGTGAATTCACCACCTTGATCTGATCTCAGACATTTGATTTTCAATCCAGTTTTTGTTTCCACCTTTGCCTTAAAGATCTTGAATTTCTCAAAAGCTTCAGACTCCTCCCTTAGAAAAGTCACCCATATCATTCTAGAATAATCATCAATTATTAGCATGAAGTATCTATCACCTTGAAAGCTTATGATCCTTGCTAGACCACATAAGTTAGTATAAATCAAATAAAGTAAATCATTAGATTTATCATGTATTCTCTTAAAATAAGTTCTAACTTGCTTTTCCAATTGACATTCCTTACATACCCGATTATGAGGCTTCATAGTCTTAGGTATATCTCTAACTGCCTTTGTTGAACTGATTTTAACAATACAATCAAAATTAACATGACACAACCTTTTATTCCATAACCAACTCTCATCAATATGAGCAATCAAACATGTCTTATCACTAGTGTTAAGGTGAAATATATTACCCCTAGTTTGAGTGCCGGTTGCAATCTCCAATCCAGTTCTGTTAATGATTTTGCATTTTCTATCCCTGAATTGAAGTTGGAATCTCTTGTCCACCAATTGACCAACACTTAAAATATTATGATTTAAACCTTCTACATAGTAGACATTATCAATATTATGCTTGCCATCCAAAGAAATAATACCTTTACCTTTGATCATACATGCTTTGTCATCTCCAAATCTGATTTGGCTGCCATTGTATTCCTATAGAGACAAAAAATTTCTTTTATCTCTAGTCATATGATGTGAGAATCCAATATCAATTACCCATTCATCCTTGTCTTCAACTTTTTCTGCCAGGGCCTTTTCCTCATTCATGATAACTGGTTCAGGTTCATCTTGCTTCATAGCATAGAACACCCATTCCTTTCTATTGTCGGATCCACTAGCAGAGTCTCATGTCAGTTCATCCTCAGAGTCATCACTTACTCCTTCCTCATCCGCTATGTAGCATAGTTTGTTTTTCTTGAATCTATATCTGTTCTAATTAGGCTTAAATGATTTCTTAACTCTTTCATCAAATCTTGCATTCCTTTCAAGACATCTAGATGCAAAATGACCAATCTTATTACATGCAAAACATTTAAAAGGTGTTTTTCCTTCATACTTACTTCTTGTCAGTCTTTTAGGTACTCTTTTAGCAAATAGGGCTTCAAGTTGCTCAAATTCTTCATCTTCATTCCTCATATCTTCCAATTCTTTTGCTTATAGGGTTTTCCAATCACTTTTGTCGGTAGATGATGATGCATGAAAAGAAGGTTCAGATTTTTTAGCTCCAAAGGGTCCAAATTCTTCAAGCTCAAAAGCAGATAATTTCCCAATCAGAATGTCTCTGTTAACTGAAGTGTTTGTCATTCTTCTCAATTCATTAATCGCAGTAGCCTTCATCTTGTAATCTGGTGGTAAGGCTCTCAAGACTTTGGAAACTATTTCATCTTAACTCTGAGATCCTCCATAACATTGAATGCCCATAACAATCTCATTTACTCTTTCCATAAATGTAGCAATTCTTTCATTATCTTCCATCTTCAAGTTCTCATATCTTACCCGGTAACCATTAAGTTTAGTAATTTTGATAGTAAGGTCACCTTCATTTAGAGTTTGTAATTTATCCCACATAACCTTTGTAGATGATTTATCAATCAATCTCATGATTTTCTAATCAGTGAGTGCACTTCTCTTACTTTGCAGTCATTTTCAATATTTTTGTCCAAGTCTACTGGAGAAGGATTGCCAGATGCCAGATCATAAGGTGTATATCCTTTCTCAGTGATCTCCCAAATATCCTTCCCAAGACATCTAAGATGGGTCTCCATTCGAATTTTCCACATCCTATAGTTTGTTCCATCAAGCTTAGGAATTTCTCTTCTAAAAATAGTTGTCGGTGGATTTGAATTGTTACTTGCCAATATGATCTACCTCAAGCAGTTAAGCTTCTACAAAAGAGGACCAAAGCTCTGATACCAATTGTTAGAATAACCGATGGACAATTGAGAGGGGGGGTGAATCAATGTTTAACAAATTATATTAATCAAACCACAAATCATCCTAGTAACACATAGAGAACACGTAACATGATATCAGTCCATAACCTAGATAGGTACCAGACCCAAATAGATTCACCACACTAAAGTGATGTCTCCAATCAGTCAAAGCACAAACAAAGATCACCTCCTGTATCTTTAATTTCATCTAGAAGCCACACCAACACCACTTATGCATCCTGTCAAAGATTCTCAGTAAAAGCTCAGCCAATAAAACATTAAACCCATGCCAGTAAAGATTTACTAGAGTGTATAATAGCATCCAATCATCAAGTCAATACCAACTGACCAAAATATAATCCAGAAGCATCAAACCAAACATAAATCATGTTGGTAGTATCCAAATGATAATCCCTTCTGTCGGTAACATAAGTTCTTCTACGGCTAACCAAAATCTGTCTCTAGGTGTCGGTAACCAACCATAACAGCTAGTGTTGACATCAATGACAAAACATCAATTCAACACATAATCAATTCTATCATGTTGCCAACAGAAAAATGTATTAAGCTAAGATGATTAAAATGCACAAGAGCATTTGTTATAAAGGCAATAGTGACAGAGGAAGCACCAATGAGTTGTGAGGGTAGGTACAATTACCTACCAACTATTGGTAAATAAAATAATAGTAAACCTTACCTAACACATAGAAAGATGATATCATAGCTACATAAACTTAAGCACAAAGAGTACATAATAATTTACTCTAACACCCCCCTTAAGTGCAATTTAAGGAGAAACATGCAATATGCAATACGATATGATGATGGGTCTGAACAACTAGGCCATGTTAGGTACACATGTACAACTAATCATGAAACTAATCTCTTACAAATGGAGAAAATGAGAAACCCTCTTGTGACAAAACTCCTCTTCAAAAGAGAAATATGTAAAAGAAGATAAGTGATAAGATGAATGATGAATGGAGGTCTCAATACCAATAGCCCACAAGAACTATACCCATCAAAAAGATACAAATGATATCCCCCTATAAGAGGGAAAGAGATAGACTATGTAGGCCCCCCATTATAAATGATCACTTGCAAGAATGGTAAGTGTTTGAAGACAAAACAAGATCCAATGCTTTACAAACCAGTTATCTCCCCTTTGGAAGAAATAAAACCATGTATAGATGTAGGTCAGCTTCCCATTCAAGATATGTTGGATAAGATGGAAGCATGAAGAATGGTGATGTCTCTGAAAGTTTCTCAAGTGTCTCCTTGTCTATAAAAGATGATGATGCCACACTCCAATCCAACAAATGAGAAGGTGACAAACTAGAACCATGCAAAAATTGATATGGAACAAGCTCCAAAAATGATGATGATGTGCCAACAAAATGGCAATAACTATAATCAAAGAGGAGAAAAATACCCTCAAGTGTGTCTCCCAAATCTACAAGATGAGACTCAACAAACAAGTTTTAAATACTTTTCAAATTCTCATCCAACAAAGAAATATTTGAAAAATTGATTATGTGTCCTCTAGCTAAGTCTAAAAGAAAATGATGCTACTACTGATAAAAAATGATGGAAGTATCAAATGAAGGTGGATCAACTACCTCTGACAAAGAATCAAGAACCTTAGAGACAACCTCATCCTCATATGAAGTCTCAAACTTCTCCAAGGTATGAAATTTTATAATAGTATCACAATCATAGGGTATATTATCTTAAGGATGAAGAGGCACACTACAATCTAAAAGAGGGTCATCTGGGAGTGGCTAAGAATCACAATATCCATATAACTCCTAAATATAAGTATAAAGAGCATGAGGACACTTAAAATCTATAAAGGACTCTAAGATGTCATCAGGGACATGCATAGAAATGACTCCTAGGACATGATCTCTCTTACATCTCCAAGTAAATAGCTTAGTAGGTGTGTTAGGTAGAGGAACTAGAACATACAAATGTGTCAATAAATGAACCCAACAAGGAGGGTGATAATGCCATTTCTCTATCTATTGTACTTCCCCCTCCTCAAAACAAATAATAATGGATGAAAAGAAAACCCCACTTTTTACTATGAAGATTCTTTAAAAACTCAAAATAAAGCCATCACAAGAGAATGGAAACTTCCACAAAGATAAATATAGCCTGTCAAGGCTAAAAACCAAGTTAAAACTTGATTTTGATGGTGCTTGCTTTGTGGGGTCAAAAGGTTATATAGATGAGGATAAAGAGTAACAAGTTCTCATGCCACCCTGCAATACATGAGCTCCAAAACACAGATATCCAAAATAGAATGTCAAAGCCACCTCCTCAAAAATGAATGACACACGACAATAAAATATTAGGCAATGCAAAAATTGGCACTAATGAAATCAACCTCTAATCAATGCATGGGCCAATGAAACAAAGAGAGCCACAACTAATATGCAAAGACATGGGCCAAAGAAATAAGATCTATCCACTTATCTGCTCAAAACTTGGGATGCTCCATGACCAAAGAATGAAGGGGCTTCAATGGAGCTGATGCAAGCAAGTTTTGTGAGGACCATATGTTGATAACTACCAAAGAATAGAATATAACCTACAAATAATACATGGCCAAAAAGAGCTAGACTGCTAATCATTGTAAAAAAAATTGGATCCTCCCAAAATAGAGTATAGCCCGATCAAAAAATACAAGAACATGTATAAAAATTGTCAAAAATAACAAATTGGAAATGATTCATGGGCCTAACAGAGAAATCCACTACAATCTAGCTAGCATATATAGCATTGTCTGAATAGAAACTTTGACCAAACAAATGAAATATTGGTTACCACTTGAGCAAGAAGCTCGTGGGACAAAATGATACACCATAGGCAGGAAAGAATACATGCAACTCCCACTCAAAATGCGTGAACTTCTTGTGATTGGATATGCCAATCGATCTGCAAGAATTATAGACTGGCACAATCCAACAATATATAATAGACAACTTGAAAAGTCTAATAACCACCAAAGAATAAAATGGGTGCCACCTATATATGTTGAAAATGGATAGTGAAAACAATAGTATTGAAAGACTAACAATCAAAGCAATCTACCATACACAAATGAAGATACCTAAGATCATGCAAATAAACAAAATAGACCAAATATACCATTCACATGTCAAGTAGGGTTTCAATCTCCATTTCTTCTTATCTCTATTGATCTTGTTTGATATGTTTGCTCTTAGATTTTATGTGTGCACAAGAGCTCAACAAAGAATCGTAATGCAGTTGATAGTTTGATCGCAAGAAGGCTTGATTGCGTAAGACCGATTTGATGATTAGGGTTGATAATAAAGAGGGCATCATCTTATATAGAGAACACTATAAGAAATGGATGGATAAGATTAAGAGGTGAAAAGGATAAATGGTAGGCTAAGATTAAAGGGTAGGTAGAGGAAATAGCTAAATGATAAAGGGGGTAGGTAAGAAAAGAATTAAGAGACGAATGACATGTATCATGGGTAGAAAATGCTAATTAATTAATTAAAGAAATAAAGATTTATTTAATTAATAGAGGAAGTGGGATCAAATAAATAAATAAAATATTTATTTAATTTAGGAAAAGGACAATTTAAATAAATAAAAGTATTTATTTAAATGAGGAGAGGCTTAGAAGAGGGTTAATGAATTAATTAAATAAATGAGAATTTATTTAATTAATATAAGACTTAGGATAAAATAATTAAATAAATAAAATATTTATTTAATTAGATAGGACAATTTTAGGTGTCTACATTTTTCCCCTCTTTGAGAAAATGCAACTTGTCACATTGACTCAAAGAAGATAAGATAAATTGATACAAAGTTGCCCCATTGATTGGAATGATATGCCCCCTAGAGAGATTGGATGGAAATATTTGAAAAGACCACAAATACTCTCTCAATAAGAAAGAAAGACTAGAAAGGACTAACAAGATAGGGTGACAAGGTCACGTAGGAAAAAGAGACTATCATGAGAAAGAAAGTTGACACGGGAGACTAGGGTTAAGTAGCCTATATGATAGGGCCAAAAGGAAAACATTGCATCCACACACCGAAGAGATCAGAGCACAGAGAGAGAGAGCTTAGAACAGTCAGAGCAGTCAGCGACGATGGATAGAGTTCACAAGTTCAATCAAGTCCAGCGATATCAAAGACCAGAGGACATGGGTGAGTCAATAAGTACCTTGAAGCCACTTTGTACATTTTTGTATTTATTATTGTCATTAATTCATTTTAGAGTAGATAAACAAAAATCTAAAATCGATGTTTTCACTAGAAAAATGTCTAGGTTAGTGCCAAGCACGTCTAGGATGGATGTTTGTGTCTAGGTTAGGTATGGACACATTTATGAATGTAATCGCATCTATGTTAAGTAAGGATGCGACTATGTGAAGAAAATATGTATGTGTCACAAAGATGCGTTTATGTATGACAGTGGCACGTCTGTGATGTTTAGGTGCGTCTAGGTTATAAAAGCACGTTTGGGTTAATAAAAACCACATCTGCATTGTAAAAATATGTTTGTGTCTAATTAGGAACAAGTTGGTAGTTCTGTGATGAACATACGTTGTCAATTAGATAAGTTTCTAAGAGGATACACTCAAGCAGGTGCTCTAGGAAAACAAAGTGAGAGATAGGCTACAATTGATAATTTTATGATAAACATACGTTGCCAATTGGATAAGCTGCTGAGAGGATTCACTCAAGGAGGGCCTCTAAGTAAGATCAAGTGCAATGTGATGAACATATACACTAGGATGTAGTGCCACGTGATAGACATGAGCACTAGGATAGGAGTAGAAATATGTGATAGACATGAGTACCACTAGGATTGACATGATTGATTTGGTTGGATGCAAGAGTACTTGCCCCAGATAGAGTCATGGGAGAGATTCCTTGTGACACAGAGGTTGCGACCAGAGTTGACCTTTGAGGAGTGAGCAGCTATCGAGGGTATGGGTTTGAGACACACCATGTATCTTCCTAAGATTCAGGCGAATAGAGGATTATTCACTACTCTATCAGAGAGATGGCACTCTCAGACCTATTCATTTTATTTGCTGACTGGTGAGATGTTAGGCACTTTAGAGAATGTTTACAGGATTTTGAGGATATCGATCTATGGTGAGCTAGTGTCATATGATCGAGAGGGAGATAGGGATGCACTGAGATGAGTCTTTGGAGACCCAGAGCTAGAGATGATATTGGGTCATGTCAGCTGGGATGTTATGCTAGCTACTGGATGTAGACTACCTATAGCAGTTGGAGGGGTGATTAGTGGTTACCTATGTCCAAAAAGGGTGACATGGGGTATGGTTGTTGGCTGGGGGAGGACTCTAGAGACACTAGTGACACAACACATGAGGTATGCATGGGGTCCATGTGTATTGGCACATTTATATCATGAGCTTCACCAGTTTGTGTATCTTGATAACTGCGGGTTAGGTTGGAGGGTGACTCTACTACAGGTGTGGTCCTATGAGCACATTGCAGTGACTAGACTAGTGCACTTTAGAGGGAGAGGAAATGGGCAGTCTTATGCACACTTGTATAGTATGATCACTTCCCAACCACAAATTGGGAAGGTGGACTATTGGAGACGAGTTATAGATGACATAGATAGTTTCATATGGAGACCCTATCTTGACTATGAGGACTGGGAGGGTGCCATAGAGCTACCTTATTTTTTCAGGAGTAGGTATCTAATTGGGTGGATGCCTTATATACTTGATAGGAATCTGATTGACAGGGTATGCAAGAAGTTTGGGCGGTAGGAGAGGATGCCTCGGGGTTCAGGAGAGTTTGCACGGACAGTACGGGAGCAAGCTTATTGGGGGCTGATTTTATCTTATGATGATGTAGTTACTCAGTTCGAGCTGATGGTTTTGATGCCTTGGGATCTACTAAGGGATGTAGTTGATAGAGGTACAAATGTAGAGTATGATGCTTATTTTGCAGCACATCTGATACCGAGGTTGACAGATCCAGATGAGCTTGTGGTAGTAGAGGATGATGATGATGAGAATGATGATGATAGGGGTGGTGGGAGATGGAGGAGGTGGAGGAGAGGAGCAGAAAGGAGGGTGGTGAGGGGTAGAGGTGGACAAAGGGATGTTGGAGAGAGGGATAAGGAGAGACAGGATCCATAAGCAAGGAGACTATCAAGACCAGCGAGGGTACAGGAGGATAGGTGTTACATGTTGGTGGACAAGTACTAGGGAGAGATGTCCAGGGACAGGTATAGAGACAGTCTAGGGAGGAGGAGGGTTCTTAGGGTGGAGATGAGGAGGAGGATGAGCTTCTAATATTGTGAGAGATTGTAGTAGGACAAGTTGATGAGATCGAGGATCTCGAGAGAGATGTGACTTGATTGAGGCAACAGTTAGCAAAGACATAGAGGGAGAGGGATCAGGCTATCCAGTGGTATACTGAGACTGAGGAGGCACTAAGAGAAGGCAGGAGAGCAGCTGAGGACATAGGGGCTGGATATTTATATGTCCAATGGGCAGGGGAGGAGATAACCTACTAGAGAGATCTGTATTATGTAGCTATTTCTCCAGAGTTTAGAGCTAGGAGCTTCAGGAGAGCTTCCTAGATGACTACCATAGGGGGGGAGATAGACAATAGGAATCTAGTGGTGGGGTTATGGGTCCAACTGCACCACCAGGAGGAGGAGACAAAGGAGGATATCCTAGAGCAGGGACTTCGAGAGCTCAAATTCCTTCAAGGCTAGCTGGCTCCAAGGGAGGGTCTTCATCTTAGCTCTCTTGGATCCCATTTTGTATTTGTTTTTGTATGATAATGTAGACACCTTTGGGTGATTTTGTATCCTTATGAGATATTGACATCATTTTATTATGACACTTATGATTTTTTGATATATATATATGAGATGACTCATTCATTGTGGTAGCTATATGCATGTGTACCTATGTGATGTTCTTTATGCTTTATGATGATGTAGTTTATGTACACATGTTCCTATAATGATTCTATGATTTTATGATGATGTTATGATGTTTATGATCTTATATGATGATCTTATGTTATGGATGAAAATATGTACATGATGATATGCAATATGTTTTTGTTCTTTTCTATTTTTATAATGCAAATGTGAATGTACTAAATGTAAATGGATGTATGATTATTAACATGTTATTATTATATACATGATGGGAATGCAAATGTATATATGATATAATAATTAGTGGTGTGTGCAGGATGTAATGCAATTATGATATCTATATGCATGTATGAAATGAGATATGCTAACATGAAATACAGATATTTTTGGTGTGTCATTATACTCAGTCATGTAATAGCAAGCTACACGAACTCAGGAAGGACAATGGAGGTCAATCAAGTAACGGGGATGGAAGGTAGAAGATAGGGAAGTGAAAGAGGTTATTGTGCTTTATCATCATTGAGATTTATTATGGCAAATAAGTTATGACAATCGAGGTATAGGTTCAGCCCAGAAAGTCAATGTACCCATTTTTATGGAGATCAAACAGTCGCAAACAAGGAATGACCCAGTTCACATGACTCACAATATCCTCATATCATTGTATAAGTCGTAGAAGTACTAAGAGACAATACACAAATAGAAAAATAATCACTGAACATATCCCATCCTCTCCTTTCTAGTCAAAGACATCCTGGAGATATAATCTCTAGTCAGAGACATCCCGAAAAAGCTAAAAGACATGTCACCAAAGATAAAATCAAAAGAAAACCAAGACTTGACACCAACACACAATGAAATCTTCAAGTTATTTGTGTTTCTTGCCACGTATATTAAAATGTTTGATTTGGCCACAATGTTGTCATCTTGATAATGGACAGATCATGTTGAAAACCATGTTGTTGCCAAGGTCTGCTAAAAGATTTGATTTGTTATAAGCCCACTGTTGATTGTGTCTCATCTGAAATTGATTGAATCCATGAAAATGATACTTTATTGCGAAGAAGAATAGAACTTTATTATGGACTAGCAATGCAAGTGGCCTTTTATTGTGGATTGTGCATGAAAAGGAGGAAGAAAAAGACGATTCTCCTCAAAACATGTGATGCTCGGGATACCACTTCCATCACTAGATTTAGGATTTTTTCCCCAATTCTAGATTGGACCTGATTTATTATGGAAGAAAAGAGGGAAAAGGAAGGTTTTTTTATGTGTGGCTAACTAGTCCTGGTAGATAAATAACAAGCCATGATGGGAAAGGGTAAATTTATTATGGATGGATAAACTGTGAGTGTGTGAAAAGTGAAAGGGTGAGATTGAATCTTGAAGGAGGGAGGAGCAATATCTCTACACATGGTGTCGGTAACCCGATTTTCACCACGGTACTTGCCTAGGGCACCATTGAAGTGGTTTTCATCGTTGGACAAATTTATTTCTCTTTCCTTTTTTGATTTTTCAATTTTTTTCTATCACAAGGCGCCTGTTTGCCAAGTTTTCACCAAGTAACATTTTTTTTTAATTTTATGATTTTTTGTATTTTTTATATTTTTTTATTTTTGATATTAGGATATTTTGAAGAACTATGTGTAAAACCCATGAAGGTGCATGTTGTTAATCTGATCTTCCAAAGGTTCTCCATTTGGTGTTGAGAGTTGATATGCACCTGATCCATAGACTGTTGTGATGACGTAAGGACCAAGCCAATTGGGCTCAAATTTTCCTTTCTTTTCTTGGTCCTGTTGATTTTTAGGATTCTATCTCAATACTAAGTCACCTACCTCAAATGTGCAAGGCTTTACCTTATGATTGTAGCTACGACTCATTCTTTTTTGCTAAGCCTTAAGATGATTAAAAGCAATTTGTCCTCGCTCATCCAATAGTTATAGTTCTTGTAAATGGGAGACCTTGTAGTCTTCATCATTGATTATATCATGCAAAGAGACTCATAATGATGGTAACTTGACCTCAATAGGGAAGATAGCTTCAACACCATAGACAAGTGAATAAGGGGTAGCTTCTATAGGTGTGCGATAAGCCTAAACTATGGGGTTAAGTTAGATGTCCCAATTTTGGCCAGTGTCATCAACTCTCTTTTTGAGGATTCTGAGAACTTGTTTATCTTTGGCTAAATTGGGTCTCTGATGTAGCTTTTATGGCTTAGGGTTTAGGTTTCTTCTTCTTTTTTCAATCTTTTGTTTGTAAGCCCTAAGCATGTTCTATTTAGTCGTTACCTTTTTAGGTTTAAAAATGACTTTGGCTCATTAACTGTTGGTGAGGCCATGTTATGTCCCTAGGTTCTTACTATGTACCTCGGTCCCTTTTAATTTTTAATTTCTCCTAAGTCTTAGTTCCTGACTTAGGTTTCCTGTGGTCGATTTTCTTACCGAAGTATTTTGTGTTCTTTGTTAAGTGTCCCCCAATGCCGCGAAGACCTTTTTTGACCATCCTATTCATTGTGGCATTCTAGAGAGCTATCATTTGTTCCGGAGTTACAATGTTGGCACTCTACACTCTTATGAGAATAGTTGATGTTTTCAATGATGGAAACCAACTAGAAAACTTATGTCAACCCATCGATAGTTACTGGCACTAACAATAGACTTCTACATACACCAACAGACACTTCACCGATAGCAGCAATAATGCATACTAGCACTCAAGCCGACATGGAATAAACTATTTATTATTTTATATTGTAAATATATTTTGTACAAGCCGACATGGCATATTGTAAAAGACTCATATATATGTATGAGATCTTATAGGTCATTTTGTTGAGAGAGAGGATATATGAAAGTGAAAGAATAGATGATATTTTGTATAAGTTGATATAGTTGATAGCGAAGATTTTGGTAATAGATTGAGCTTAAACTGATACTGAACCTGGCATAGTTGATGTTGATCTAAAGCAGTACATTGTATTGGGTTTTGATAATCCATTTTGTAAGTCAGTGAGACTTCTATTTTGTGATTGAGCAGTGAGCTCTAGGCTGCTAGCCTTCCTGCATATGCAGACCCCTCATTGTAAGTAAAATTTATTCATTGGTCAGTAAATGAATATTGTGGGTCACAAATCCCACCAAGGTTTTTCCCACACCGGGTTTCCTCATTAAGTATCTTGTGTTATGGTGTGTTCTCTATGCTATCTCTACTATTCTTATTTATTTCATTAATTATTATTTACCGATACACTATTTTGAGATACAAAGTTCTTAATAAGTTTAAATATTTTGCTAACCGGTTAGACACTAATTCATCCCCCCCCCACTTCTTAGTGTCTTTGGTACTATCATCAATTCTAATAATTGGTATCAGAGCCTGGTCCTCTATTTTCAAAATCCTAACAGCTTGAGGAAGATTCTGACACTGATACAGATGGAGAACTTAAGAAAAAAATTTGAAGGAGCTCTTGTAGATTATGATGCACAAAAATTGAAGAATATAAAACTTGAAGATGATCTGAGGATTGCATAGGAATTCATTAAAGGACTTTAGGAGAACCTTACTATAGCACAAAATAAAAGAAAAGAACTTCATGAGAAGATGTAGAAAGATGTTGAGGAAAAATAAACTCTTAATGAACTTGCAAACAAGTTGAGATAGGAAAACAATAATATGAAGAATGAAATGCAAGATATGACTATGAGGTTATGTAAAGACATTGAGGATATGAAGAAGAATGAAGAAGACTTGACTAGAAGACTCAATGATGCTGGAAATGAAAATCTAATACTTAGTCATGAAAATGATATGTTAAAGACAGATCTAATTCACATGTTGAGACAAAAGAAAATTTTGGAAAATGAGTTGGCTACTACAAACCAACACAAAGAGAAATTCAAGAAGTTTAGAGGAGCTTGATGACATGCTGAAAAGTTAGAAACCTAATGGAGATACAAATGGACTTGGATTTGAAATTGGAGAAAGTTTTGGTACTGCAAACAATCTAGATCAGAACAAACCGGTAAGACAACCTAATGCTTATAAGTTTAATGGCAAATGTTTCAATTGCAACAAGTATGGTCATAGAGAAAATTAGTGTAGATTTAGAAACAATTAGAATATTAATGCACCCACTGGTCAATGTTCCAAATGCAGCAAAGTTGGTCATAATTCAGAAAATTGCAGAGTAAATGTGAAATGCTATGTTTGTGGAAGATATGGACACTTATCAAATCAATTTAGAACACAAACCGGCATAGGATATGGAAAGGCTATTTAGAGGAATAATGTGACTTGTTATTCTTGTAAAAAAATTGGACATATTGCCAAATTTTGTAGAAGCAAGACTTCACCGACAAACAATAAAAGATCCAGTTTGAAAGGCAAAGAAAAGGTAGATGAGGTAAAGCAAGAATTTTTGAAACAATGGATTAGGAAGAGAGATCAGAATGTTGATGAAACCATCTCTATACTAGTAGAACAGAGTAATCCTCCACTGGTAGGAGATTCTTCATCCAACTAAGAAGTAACCCTTTGGGGGTACTGCAGTAAGTTGAAAATCATGCAGATTACCCTCGGTCGATGGTGAGAAGATAGATTTCTTCTTTACCGGCAGATGTGTTAAGTTTTCACTTAACCGATGAGATTTAATGCAGTTGGTAAGAGAAATGTCATTATAAATCAGCCAATTTCCCTCTTTTTAAACTCACTGAGCATTCAAATTAGCAGAGAATGCAAAAATAGAGCAAAGACATTCAAGGCGAAGGTGAGAAGTGATTTATTCAAGCATGTAGAATATTTTTAGGCAGCTAAAGGTATTTTTCAATGGCTTCTTCTTCTGCTCCTGAGTTTATTTGAAACCCTACTATTGTGGAAAATGTGAAATGCCCTAGGCCCTTATTTAAAATAATTCTTGAAGTTTCCAAACAAGATGACTCTATAGGGGCATTTTTGAAAATTCCTAAAGGTGTAGCTTTTGTTGAAGACCCTAGGATTTATACACATTGCAATATAGAAGAACTAGGTTTCAAAGAATTGATGAAAATGTATACTAAGGTGATTTATGACGAAAATGGTGCTATCAAACCCAAACACAAAATTATAGAAAATCTAGGTTTTGTGGAGATACCGAACATTCCCCAATTTTTGGAAGAAGTAGTAAGAATTGTTTTGAGTAGAGCACATTGAGAATTTATATGGTTGGATTTTGTCTGCAAAATAACCCGGCAAGTAATTAGGGCAGTAACCGATTTACTCTCAACTGGCAGCAGACCTGACAAAACAAAGAAGATTCCTAACAACAAACTGATGACCCTAACCGGAGCAACATCTAAAAATAGGTCACCAAGATTGAATGATATCAAAGAAATCAATGTGAGATTTGTAAGTATGGTTTTAGGTTACAAGACCACACATGCTAACAGACTAAATTCAGTTTCTAGTCTTTGTATAAACAATACTTATGAGATGGTCAACAATAATGCAATGATAGATGTGTGTGAATGGATAAGAGATGAACTCATTGATAATTTGAAAAAGATTAAAGGAGATAAGAAAGGGACATTCCGATTTGGAAATATTTTGGTATGCTTAATGTTGTATTTCACTAAGGAAATTCCTGGTATAGGATCTAAAGACTTTGGATATGACATACCGATAGGAAAACAATTACAGGAAGCTTTAACCGGCATGGGAAATGCAAAGGACAACAACATAATTGAATACTTCAAAACCTTCCAGGCTAAAATGAAAACTAGAGAAAGGCTACCACAGAGTGTAGTGGACAAATATGACAAAGAAATTTGTTTTGTTATCAAGAGAGATGAGACATGGATGGAAGTTGTACTCCCTAAGACTGTTTGGGTGACTGAAATAGGATATGAAGTAGATCTTAATATTTTGGAGACATGCTAAGGCATTACTGGATGCACCAAGAGAACCATCGGAAGAAGTTTTGGTAGTGCTGAGACTATTGAAAGTGATGTAAATAGATTAAAGAAAAGGAAGAAAAGAGAAAAAATTATTAGAGATGCTTCTACGCAAGTGAAGGAAATAAAGGAAAATGTAATGAATATTAGTGGTATATCGGCTAGTGAACTTGAAAATCTTCAATCTGAGGCATATATTTCACCGGTTGGCACATCATTTGGAACTGAGAGTGACAAGGCAGCTGAGTTTAAAAGAGTTGAAAGGAGGAAGAGAAAACCTTCACTGGTGCCCTCTCCTTCACCCAAGAGAACAAGGAATTTAAGGAAGAAACAACAAGTAGTAAGGGGACCACAAAAGAAATTAACACCAAAGAAACTGACACCAAAGAAGAAACAACAACCTATCACCCCTTCTTTGAATGATTTACTAAATGAGATAACTAATGATGGAAATTTGGCTAATGTACACCAACTGTATAACACATTTAATGATTCAGATAGGGAAAGCATTGAGAACAGTATAATTTTACATCTGAACATATATAAAAAGGTTTTAATTGAAGTTGTGGATGACTTACCAAATGATCTATATAGGATATTGGAATCAAAAAGGATTGCAACAATGGAATTAGATAAGAAACTAAAAGTTGAGAAACTTCTAGCTGTACATCCTGTGAATTCAAAAGAAGAAATTGATGAATTAATCTCTGAGGCTAACCAATCTGTTTTTGCCAGTGGACACCAGCAAGTAAGTTTAATGGTAGGAAGAGTAAAAGAGATTGTAGATGAGACTGCTAATAACTGGGATATATTCTTTCTGGAGAAGGAAAAACAAGAGGAAATCAACCGGCCAAAGAAAACATTTAATGTATATCAAAAGGATAAGGACAAGGGCAAAGGTAAATTTGGTGGTATTCTGAACATCAAGATCACTAACAATTTACCACCACCTTTGGATACTACACTGGTACAAACAGATGATCCACCAATTATTAACACTCAATATGTTACACATAATGACACTAATCCTAAATCTGAGATACTATTCACCATGAATGTGGATACTCAGGAAGTGAATATTGTTGTAGATAAGGATAGTGCAGAGGTTAAGGAAGACAATATTGATAGTGGCAACATGGCTAAGAAAACAGTAAAGACTGTTGAGGTTGAGATCCCAACCCAAACAAAGAAACCATTAGAAACAAAGAAACCCACTGAAGTAATAGATGCTGGCACATGGTAAATACTGGCACAGGGCCACCAGAGACTGAAATAGTGACAAAGCTTACTAAGAAACCTACTGAGGTAGACGTACATACTAAGGCAGAGAAACTGACAATAACTGAGACATCAAAACAGTTTAAGAAATCCTTGCTAATTGAGATGCAAACACAGACTGATCCACCGGAGGTAAACACAAGTAAAATGGTTACAATTGATGGAAGCACAGAGGTAATAAATGCAATTGGTGAGACATCCAGCACTTCAAGTGAATTCAGACCAACAAATGTTACAGAGGTACTCTTGGATTCAATCAAAAAGATAACAGATTGCAATGCTTTGGCCTACAAGGCAACTGATAACATTGTACCTATTCTTAAATTGATTGCACCTAATTGTAACATAGATCATATTAAGGATTATTTAGGCAAATTGGACACATTGTCCAAATTTATTGCTAACAATGTAATAACGGTTGATAAAGTTAATGAGGATACAATAAAGGACAAAGTTGAAAAGGAGAAGAATAAATTCTTTGATGGCACCATAAAGAAGTGCACTGAACACCTGAATACATTATTACTGACACTAAAATCTACTATTCTTGGAGTACAAAGAGCTATACAGGGAAACATGCAAACCTCACCTTCTAACAGAGGACATAGACAAGGAGATCAATAAAATACAAAAGGAAATTGATGACATAGTGGATAACATAATTGGTTCATCTAGTCACATATCATTTTTTGAGCAAGAAATGGTAGGTTTTGAGGAAAAATTAGAGAAACTCAAGAAAGAAAAGGCAAGGATAAGGTCTAATGCCAGAGAGATTAAAAATAAACTTGGTCCTAAGTTGGAAAATCTTATTTCTCAGAGAATAGAAATATCTAAGGCATTACTTCAAGGAGAATGATCACCAGAAGATCACATGCATCATCTCACCGACATAATCCAATAGACTGAGGCAACCTTGAATGACAGTAAAAGGTTTATGTAGAGTCTGAATTTGGTTTTGGCAGATGTCTTTCAGATTGTAACCAACTGGTTACAGACCTTGAGGTGAATTTTTGCACTCATTTGACTATTTTTGACAACCTTTGTCATTGATGTCAAAGGGGGAGTAGTGGAGAGAAAAATACTTCTTCAGAGAAGATCATTTTCTCAAGGGGAGCACATCTTTTTGGAAACTTTTTGGACTTTAGTTTTTGGAATGGATTTTTGGATTTTTCTCATGAGTGTTGTCATAAATGCCAAAGGGGGAGATTGTTGGCATTCTACATTCTTATGAGAATAGTTGATGTTGTCATTGATGGCAACCAACAGGAAAACTTATGTCAACCCACCGCCAATTACCGGTACCGGCAATAGACTTGTACATACACCAACAGCGACAATAATGCATACCAACACTAAAGACGACATGGAATAAACTTATTTTATTGTTTTATATTATAAAAATATTTTGTAAAAGCCAACATGGCATATTGTAAAAGACTCATATATATGTATGAGATCTTATAGGTCATTTTGTTGAGAGAGAGGATATATGAAAGTGAGAGAATAGATGATATTTTGTATAAGGTGATATAGTTGATAGCGAAGGTTTTGGTAATAGATTGAGCTTAAACCAGTACTGAACCTGGCATAATTGATGCTGATCTAAAGTAGTACATTGTATTGGATTTTGATAATCTATTTTATAAGTCAGTGAGACTTCTATTTTGTGATTGAGTAGTGAGCTCTAGGCTGCTAGCCTTCTTGCATGTGCAGGCCCCTCATTGTAAGTAATATTTATTCATTGGCTAGTGAGTGAATATCGTGGGTCACAAATCCCATCGAGGTTTTTCCCACACTGGGTTTTGTCATTAAATATCTTGTGTTATGGTGTGTTCTCTATGTTGTCTCTACTATTCTTATTTATTTCATTAATTCTTATTTACTGGTACACTATTTTGAGATACAAAGTTCTTAATAAGTTTAAATATTATGCTAACCAGTTAGACACTGATTCACCCCCCCCCCCCCCTCTCAGTGTCTTTGGGACTATCATTGATTCTAACATACCATGTGTCATAAAATGGGTGGCTGAAACAAATGTTGAAACCAATTTTTAATATCTAATTTTTTCAAAGGTCGGTGGAAATGAGTTATAGCTCGGCCAACTAAAGGGTATATCTTTTTGCATGTGCTAAAAATTGATGGAGATGTTTTAAAAGTTGATCAAATGGTGCTCGAGAGTTAGCGGCCTAAGATAAATGGTCATCAAGAGAATAGATTAAAGATTGCCTTGATCAGACGGTCCTCGTGATCCTGCTATCGGAATGTGGAAGGGTATTAACCACTGCGGCATCATGAGATGATGTCACATGTCCTCACTGAGAGGATGGAACTGAAGGTGGGGCCATGGGGATGAGTTCTAAGGAAGATTGACATGGATTTTTCTTATTGGATGAAGGTGGGTTCACATGCTAGCATGGATGTCAATGTCAAATTTACTAATGAAGACTATTTGATTCACCAGCATGGAGGCAGATCTACGGTGAAGATTCAAACTTATTTCAAAATTATTTGGAGTCGTTTCATTGTTCGTGCGAGCAGTAATGGTGTACAAGGCATAGGTCTGGCAACAAAGGGATATATAAAGAGTAAATTATGCCTATTTCCAATTACCAAAGGCATTCAAACGAGAGCGGAGAGTGTTTCAAGAGTTAAAGGAAATTGTTGCAAGCTTTTGAAGCACAAAATTAGGATTTGCGGTGTGAAAAAACTATAAGTCAAATTTGAATCCTTCTCTAGTGAATTTAAAATTTTCAAGCATAGGGATTGCTTTCAATTTTTAGGGAAAGTGTTTTGATACTAAGTAGGGTGGCGAATTTGAAGTAGAATTTTAAAAGCTTAGTTATATTGTAGTAGCTACAAGATTCTTAAAAAAAAATTTGTTTCATGTAGAACTTAAATCAAGAACCCTAGTTTTTCATAATGGCACACCCAAAGACCACACTCTGGTAATATTGAATATTAAAGGAGGAATCTCTATGATGACTTATTTGACCAATTGAAGCCATCAAAAAATGACCCGTCTTGCATGTGGACAGACCCTGGGTGAGGGTTTAGTCGAGAACGCTTATAAGATATCAGATGCAAGGGTGCCTATGTCAGGGTAAAGCATGTTCATGATATGGTTTGTCATAGAAATCTACCAGTCGGCCATTTTCACAAGCATGGAAATATGATTTGGGGAAGTTAGATGTACCTATTGTATTCATGGATGTGGAATTATTGAAAGAAGTGGCAGATAAGTATGACCCAATCTCAAGGGTTGTGAGGGGAAGAAAAGGAGAATTTATGTGGAGTATCTGGAGGGAGGATTTTTAGGAAGTTTTTGACTTACATGAACCTTTTGTATCCCTGGAACCTATCGATTTGGAAGAACTAGAGAAATAATATGAGAAGACAAGGTATTTAGTTAGAGAAAGGTTGTTCCCATCTCATTTGACTAAGGCGGCAGATACTTAGTATTATATTGGCCCAAGTGTTGAAGAGCCTTTTCCAATTGATTCCTTTGCACATCATTTCAGGGCCACATTTTTCACATTGTGTCTGATTTTAGGTTTCCACCCAAGCACAGTAATCTCAAAAGTATATATGCATATGGGGATTCAGATCCAACACCCCAATTTTGTAGTGATTTATGACTTTGCTCCATACCTTGCAGACAAGATACATGAGAGGTTTCTACATATTAAAAAGGGTGACATTAGTACCTCATTCTACTGGTATTCCATACTTATGTACATGATCTTGTACAAAAATATAGATTTCTTTGCAGAAGAAATGGATTTGAGAAGGGTGGTGGATGGAGAAAACATGTCAGTACAAGTTTGGAGCATGGATATGTCATGGGACAGAAAGGATGCAAGTTATGTAAGATTTGACAATTGCTTTGCATCCAGGCTTAGGGCTCAACTATATAAAATCCACCAAGGATTCTAGTAGAGTTGTATGATTTTTTGAGGCAAATAGAAAAAAGGCCAGGATTGAAACTTGAGCATAATTGGGGGGATATCATTCCTTATTCTATGATATCAATTATAAGAGTGTATGGTTTTCATGGACAACCACATATGTTCCCTTTCAATGTTCCACTTAGACTAGAATTTGCAAAAGTACATGGCAATTGGGTTGCATACATGAAGATGAGTTGACAAAGAGAGGTAAAGGCACCTTTTTCCCTTATTACACTATAGTCCCATATTTTGTAATTCTTAAAGGAGGATGGGTCCATTTTGAAAAGGTTCTTTCTCCTTATTGCTTGAGAGTCAGCACAAAGAGGCACAATGAGCCATGGGGTTTTTATGTAATGTTTAGAAAAAGAACCAAAGAAACCCAGCTGCCTCATTATTTTGATTTTTCAGAAGACTTGATTAGGAATGAATTTGATTTGGATAAACAAGAGGTCAAAAAAGAAAGATGGATGGCTTATAAGAAGTTTCTTGATAAATTCCATAGATTGGATCCAAAGTATGACCTATTGAAATAATTTAGACCATTTTATAAGAAAATTGATTATTTGATAGAAAATTTTGATGAAGTAATGTATGACCTAATGGATGAGGTGGAGAAATTGGAGATAACAAGCGGCCAAGAAATAAGGGAAGAACCTCCAAAATTAGTAGCCCAACAAAGGTCATTGTCAAAGCCTTCACAGCAAAGGCCCCAAGTACAAAGAATCAGAGGAGGTGAGACCTATTTACATGCCTCCAAGAGGGAGGGTTATTTATAGAAGAGTAAGAGATGAAAGTGATAGTGAAAAGGAACAAGAGATAAAGAGGAAGGGGAAGGGGATAATGGAACAAGAAAAACCCCTTGAACCTCAGCATGGGCCTCTTAAGGTGGTAATTATTAGAGATTGTTAAATCTCCACCTGAAAGAATCCTTTCACTTCTTCCTTCACCTCATCCATCTAAGAGGAAAAAAACTAACAAGCCTGAAGAAGAGCTAGAGAAGGAGAATGTGATCATTCTTACTAATGAAGAGTTGCAGGTTGGAATTCTATCTCCACCAAGGTCATTAGATTGAGACCTTACTCCACTGGAAATACAAGGAAAAGCCATTCAGGATACAAGGAAAGAGGCATGTGACTAATTTTTAGAAGATGACACATTTGTTCATATCCAAGCATTTTTACAGTTTGTCTAGACAACTAAAGTTGAAGCGTATAAAAGTAGATGTGCTGAGAAGAAGGGTCAAAATCCTAATAGAAGTGACAAGGAAATTGAAGAAGTTAAAAGTGAAATAATGAAAGAATTTAAAGCCATCACTCCTACAGAGGGAAGAAGAATTGTTGACCAAGCAGGGGTATTGATTCTTCAAAAAATGGATATTGTAGATGTTGTATCTTTTGATGCAATAAGGAAATCTTATCAGCCTTTGTATAATTTAGAGGAAGAAGTTAGATTGGCATTGCAAGGGTCTGCCTACAACCAATAATATGCCGCATTGGAAATATGGTTGTTAATTAAAGGGGCTATAAATCATGACATAGCAAACATAAACCCCAATTTGAGGGGAAGTATGATTATAAAAGGAGCTTCAGAGACTTCAATGGTGGAAGCAACTAACCTAACAGTGAATGTGGCAAGGTTGGCACAAGAAACAACTAAGAGGGAAAAGGCAGATAGAGAGGAATACCAAAGAAAGTATGAGCATGTATTTGTAGAGTATTACAAAATTCAACAGAAGAATATTAAAATTGGAAACTACAGTTCAACTACTACAACAGAAGAAATTAGAAGCCCCTCTTGATTTGCCCTCAACATCTAAAACATCTCCAGCTTCTAAGTCTCCAATTGGAATTGGACCCTCTGTTTCTGCATTGGAACCAAATGTTTAAGAGCCGACATATTCAGTTGACCCAACCAAGACTCAGATGCTTGAGAAAATAAAGGAATTCGAGTGCCAAATAAAAGACGCAGAGGAAAGAGTTGTCTTAGAAAAGAAGGAGATAGTGAATATAGTTTTGAGCCATTTAAATGAGAAGATTGATAGTAGGTTACACAGTATTCATTCATTATATTCTTTGTTGTTTGAAGCCATAAAGAATTTTGATAGGGATCAAGAGGTAGATGCGCCATTATTTGGCAAGTGGGTGCATAGAGCTAATGAACTAAAAATGATGTTCATGGCTTCCAAGTTTCATGTCGATAGACCTCAAGCACTTCAACCAACTTATTTGTTGGTAAAATCATTAGAAGATTTTCATTTTCAGACTTTGCTAGAGAGTCTAGAGAAGAAAATCAAAGAATTGATGAAGAGTTTCAATGAACTACAAGACACTTTACTACCTAGGATTATGGAAGAGAATGGAGATTTTAAAGAATTGCAGTCATGGAAAGAGTAGGCAGAGATGGTAATTAATTCTCAAGTAGAATTAATATGTGATAATCTTGATATAAATATTCTTGAGGATAGTATGGATAAGATCATCAATATAGGAACATTTTTGAAACTTTTGAGAGGGAAGCCAACCAAGTATCCATTAAATATACTCCATATAGGATGAAGGAAGATGAGGTTATGAATTTTGAATGGCCATTAGAAGAGGAGTATAATAATTGGGTGAGAATGCACTTAAATCAAGAATAAGGTAGAAATAAATAGCTAGCTACTTACTATCAGGAACAACAACTTGGTTCCTAGTTTTGGTATCTTGCAGTGGTTATTACCTCGAGAAGTGAATCCAAAGTATCATGAACCAGCACCAACATCATCTTCAATAGTTTCTAAGAATTCCAAGAATAAAGAATATTTCAAGAGATAGTTAGGATATTTTTCCACTAAGGAATATTGTTGTAACAAGAATCACAAGCAGTCCAATTAGCTTATGACATGTGTTTTTTTTATACAATTCAAATAACCGGAAGACAACTAAGAGGGGGGGTGAATCAGTTGTCACAGATTACTGGAACCATTAGTAATTAAAAATTTAATACCGAAACCCAAAACATTAATACCAAAATATTAGTTAAACCAATTAAGCATAAACAATAATCACAGAATAAATACCATCCACATGACCCCAAGATTTATAAGTGGAAAACTCGATAAAGGGAAAATCCTGTTAGCATTCTACACTCTACTGAGAAATGATAGTGTTGTCATTGATGGCAACCAACTGGAAACCTTGTGGCATTCATCTAGTAAACCACCGACAGGCATCGACACTGATAGATAATTCATCGACACCGGCAAACACTTCACCGGCACCGGCAACAATGCATACCGACACCCCAGCCGATAGGAATAAACTTTTTGTGTGGTGGAAAAAGTGACACTAAGCAAACATGCCCTAATCTCACTTTCAATCACACATTTGTGGAATACGAAAGAGCCTAGAGGTATCACACAATTGGCTACTTCTTTTTGTGGAAGAGACAGCCACGGGCTACCTATTAGGATTTCTATTCCTTTGTTGTAATTGAAAGATAAAATGATGCAAGTTCAATTCCTAACCCCAAAGTGCAAGTACGAACTAATAACAAGATTGCAGAATTGAACTTAAACTATGGAAAGCTGTAAACACAAGGACAAGACAAAAATGCAAATGCGTACCCGAAGTCAAAATCTAAGTGGAAATGTTCGGGACGGGGGCGCGGGCACCACTGTCCTGATTCTGCACCTGAAACTGCCACTTTGCAACCTGGAAAACTGTTCGAACTGCTAAAAATTGTTGTCTGTCAGGAGGACCAGGGCACCCAGCGCCCCCGTCCCAGGGACCAGGGCGCCTAGCGCCCCTGTCCTGGCAGGACCAGGGCACCCCACGCCCCTGTCCTGGTCTTCTGCTCTGAAACTTGGTGTGTGGTTCCGTCTCCGTCTGCTTCTTTCAGATCTACAACTTGCGGCGTCGTCTGAATCCTGAAATCTGCACTTATATCTGAAAAAGGTGTTTGGGCGGCTATATAGGGTTTTGCCTTGGTCAAACCCCCGCTTCGGTGATTTCCACCTCCACGAATAGCCAAGTTGTATTGTAAAAGTAATGTGTGTGCAGACCTTGTGTGTGTGCAAGATCTAAAATGCAAGTAAGCAAACTAGAGCAACCTAGAAAGTAAACCCTAATTGCTTGTAAATGACAATGTAAATGCTCCAAATCAAGATGCCAAGTGATCTAAAGCATGAATGTAAGTGACATAATGAGGCTTATGCAAAGACATGAAAACAACATGAAATCATACCCAACCCCAAGGGAGGGGTACAAGCCAATCTTCAGTCAGTGATCCCTTATTGCTCTTCAATGCCTTCAAAGCCCTAAATGGATAAATGAAATTGATGAATGCTTGATGGATGGATGTTGAATGTTGTTGAAGTCTTCAAAGATCTGCTCTTTCGCTGCATAGAAGGCCCTTGAAACCAAAAATCTTGGATCCTTTCAAATGAAGAAAGAGAGCTCTTATATATGAAACCCTAGGTCTTAAGCTCAACTTTTGGCCGACCTAGAGATTGAATCTCCTGCCAATTTCTTGGGGTTAAGCTTTATTTTATGATTGGATCGTGCTCCTAAAATTTCGGGAAAAATGTCCGGGACCATGTGCACGCCAGGCGCCATGGTCCCGACAACTTTTCACCAAATTTTTAGGGCCAACGGATATGATGATTTTAGAGAGAATCCCGAAGTTACAGCTGATTTCAAGATGTTTTGACCCTCGAAATCAAGCCCCCAAGTTCAAAATAGGACCTAATTAGGGTTTTTGATTAAATGATGTATTGGAGGAATAAAATGAAAGGGGCACACTTTAATGAAAGGGCCCAACTTTATGATGTGGAAGATGATGAAATAGGACCTTAGACCTAATTAATTTAATTAATTAAGTGCTAAAGGGGAAATGCAATGCAAAATGCAAAATGCGCCAAGGCGGGTGCTAAACTAGGTGTGAAATTGTACCACCCTAGCAAGAGCGTACAATTTACGATGCTACATTTAGCCCCCACTTTAGCAGTCATATGAACACTACGTGCATATGCAAGCTAAAGTACAGAAAAGTAAACATTATTTGAAAAAGGATATATCCATAAGTTGTCGGATGAAGCCCCCAGCGGCATCTGCAGTACTCAGTTAAGAACCACAACCTACAAAACCACATGTTAGATCACAAAATCACCTAATGCTTACTAAGGAAGGTGATGAAAATTCGAGGGTAGCTATATGCCCCCCCCTGTTTTGGCTTGCTAATTTTAGTGAGTTGAAACAGGGTATCATGTTTACCACTTCGAATTGTTAAAGAATATTGATGACAAATGCTCACAAGAAGATTTGAGATCAAAAACTAATGGAGAATCATTTGGTAAGAAAGAGGACTAAATCTCAATTCCAACACAACAAAGAGTGTGAGGATTTGAGAGTTCTCTAACACAAGATGAAGGATGTGAATGGAAACAAAATGCAAAGAGAAGAAAAGAAAGGAAAAAAGCATGAATACACACATTGGTGATCCATGAGAAGAATAATGAGAGAGAAAACATGGACTTCTCGCCCCTAGATCTTGTCTAGGTGATCCATGGGAAAAAGGACATGGAAAACTAGCCCCTAGAGTCTGTCTAGGTGATCCATGTAAGGGAGGAGAATGAGAAAGTCTAGCCTTATGCCGCTAGTTCCACTCAACCTCGTGCATGTGTGTATAAGTGAGGTTAGAAGAACCCCATAGGAGTCTATGCCCGAGTATGCTACAACATGTATATGTATAGTACAAAAGCGTGACATCTCGCTCTAAGAGTCTGTGCTCTGGTTCTGAGAATAATCACCTTGCATAAAAGAAAAATGGAGACATCTCGCTCTAAGAGTCTGTGCTCTGGTTCCGAGAATGACCCATTGCTCAAAAAGTGTAATGTTTATGTCATAAGTAAAGTAGAACAAGGATACCTACCTTCATCACAAAAGAAGATACCCCAAAAATGTAACAATGTCATAGATCCAAGCAAGGGAGTTTTTGCACTCTTTAAGCAAGGATAAGATAGTTGAAAAGGGATATCTTGTAGTATGTGTAAAGGAGATCCTTAGAGGAGAAGAGGTCTTTGTACAAAAGACACCTATCTCTAAGAGGAATTGTCTTATAACATCTTCTAGAATAAGACAAAGAAGAGAATAAGAATGCAATACTTCCTTCTCTTGCGAGGTGAAAGTGATTCTTAATGAAGGATGACGCTCTTTTTAACCCAATCGGGGGAGAGTGAATTCATTATGGATGTATTTACCAAGTGCAAAAGAGGTTGTAGTCAAGGAATTACACCTCTTGTGAGAGAGAATCCTTGAACAAACAACAAAAAATGCATACAAGGAATAACATCAAGTAATAAAGTTCACACCATCCACGAAATAGGAAAAAGTGGATCCTTAGATAAAAATAAGGAAAGATCATTGCCTCCCAAGGATAAGGACAATGAGAAGGACTTACACAATCTTCTAGGGAGGGATTTAAACATAAGCAAAATGTACTACATACTCACATGAGTTCATGCAAGAAAGACATTAGTGTATGTAAAATGCTCCTCACAAGAAGTGGGTATGATAAGAAAGAGAAAACACATCTTCTCCCATATCTAGGAAAAGAGGATTCTAAAGAAAAGATGATCAATATTTCCACATTAATACCTCATAGGAACAAGAGATAACATAGAAATATTAGGCTATTATGTTGCTTCAAAAATATGATTGCACTTGAAATTGTACCATCATGAATGACAATGAGCCCCCAGTAAATGAGCTACCAATGTCACATAATGATGAGCAACATAATAGCCATTAATGTTATTTAAAGACATGATAGATTGAATCAGGTATTTGAATATGACATGCTAAATGCTCAACTATAAGTGAGATCAAAAACATGTATAAAATGATAAAAATTGAAGAAGGAAAGTCACAAGAAATCTTAGAAGAGGGATGAGTGTAATTTATTAGAGCCTTATCCCTGGAGAAAAGGACTTTATGATGAATAGGAGATAAAGATTCATAAGTGGATTTAGAAATTTGAGGGGATTCATAGAGAGATTTGTTCATCGCCAAGATTTCCTTATGAGGGGAATGAGAGTTGATAGAAGTAGAAGATGATTTAGTTGAAGTGAGATCATCATCACTACTAAATATAGCATTCACATTGAGAGATGGTCTTTTAGATGCTTTGGTGGGCTTAGAAAGATTATATCCAAGTCCAAATGAATATTCATGCATGTTATGTTCTAACGGAACTTTAATTCCTTGTTCATTTGCACCACAACCATTTCCACTATAGCCACTCTTAGCCAAAATGTGGAAACCATGACCATAAGGATTAGCCATTTCAGAAAGAGAAGGTGGTTTTTCATAAGACAAAGAATCAAATTCTTTAGAATTAGAGGTGTGAGGAGAAGAAGCGGCCACAAAATTATTGCTCATAGGTTCAGGTAAGATTGATTGATCTCTAGTTTCTTCCTTCTTTTTAACTTTAAGCTCTCTAGGAGGAACCCTATACTCACCTACAAAGGTGGGATTGAAATCAAGAGATCCCCAATCGTCTTCTGCAAGAACCTTCTCAGGATCAAAAGCCTTTTCATGTGTAGATTCAAGTTGAGAAGAATCTTCTTCAAGAACTTCAGACTCATCCAAAGAATTTTGATTATCAGAGGGTGATGATTCATCCATAGGTATCTTGTTTAATGAGTCATCACTAGAAGAGGAAGGCTTAGAAGAACTCCCTTTGGAAGTAGATGTTTGCAAACAAGCTTGAAAATTAGTATCACCTATCAAGGTATATGTCTTATTATTATAAATAAATTTAACTTGTCTATGCAATGTAGAGGGGACAGCTTGCATACTGTGAATCCAAGGTCTCCCTAATAACAAGTTGTATGTTAGATTTCCCAACATAACATGGATAGGAGTAGGCAAAGTAATAGGTCCCACTGTGATGGGTAAGGTGATAATACCTAATGAAGACTTAGCCACATTATCAAAGCCTCAAATGGGACGAGAGTCAGGCTCGATAAGGGATGTATCCACATTCATCTTATGCAATAGATTAATGCTACACACATTAAGGCCAGAACCATTATCTACCAGTGTTCGTCTTATAGCAGTGTCATTTATGATAACCACAATCATCAAGGGATCATATTGATGTTGAATTTCACTAGTAGGCAACTCATCTTGAGTAAACACAATTTGAGCTTTAGGATTCATCACAGAGTTAACCAAAGACATTATATTACTAGATGTATTAGGTGGAGGAACATTCAAATCTTTCAAGGCATCTTGTAACATTCCATGATGAGCGGAAGAAGTTTGGATCAAATCCCAAAGGGATATCTTAGCAGGGGTAGCTTTAAGTTGTTCTATGAGGTCATATTCCTTACTGAGAACTTGTGAAATACGTGGAGCTTGCGGAAGAATTGGTTGAGGATTAGGAAGAGACACTGGAGTAATAGGAGGAAGATTCGGCTGCCTATTATTTCTAGTATTATAAGTATGGGCAACCGCATGATAACTCTCTCTAGTCAGTTGCTTAGCATACTCATAAGGGCTCTTAGTAGAATAACCTCCTTGCATAGTAATAATAGGTTTCTTAGGAGTGCAAAAAGAATCATTAGCATAACCACCTTGAACCACTAAGATAGGCTTATTTAGAGGTTGAGAATTTTGAGAAGGACAAGCACCATGGACAGTGAAGAGAGGTTTGTTAGGTGTTTCATTCACACGTATCAAATTGATTGAGGATGGTTTAGAGGAATGAACAAAAGTGTTGGAAGAACTATTGATAGTCTTCTCTTGCACTAAAATCTCATCGTGGATTAAATCAATTTTAGGAGAGAGACAAGGGGTAGGCATTGATGTTCCAGTAGGAAGAGTAATACTAGGAAAGGTCATATCATCCTCTATCATCAAAGGATCTACATGGGGAATAAACTCTCTAGGAGAAGGATCAACATTACTCTCTAAAGTCTCACTTTTGAGAGGGAGATCTTTGAAAGAGATGTTAACCATCTTGCTTTGAACTAGGGTATCCTTATGAGTAGAACCAAGTTGAGGAGAGGGAGATGCTTTATTTTTAGAGGGAGAATAATTGAGATTCAAGGAAGGTGAGAAACTATCAAGGGAGTTTTCAATCTTGATTTCATCCCCTTTGGCTAGGGTTCTCTCATGGGGTAGAGAATAATCTACACCTTCTCCTAATGGTTCATCCCAAAAAGTGAGGTTGTTGAAAGGAATGTTTGAAGTATTGTCAATTTCGGGAGAGGAGATAACATTGTTTATTAATTCCTCATCCTTAGGAGGGAGAGCATCAATAGATGTGTTAAACTCATCCTCTTTCCTCAAAATATGTTCAATATGATCTTTAGGGGAGAGAGAACTAAGGAAATTGCTTATTATTTCATCTTCTTTCTCTAAGGGATGCTTATGGGTAAGACAAACTTTAGGAGAAGGGTAAGCATTTATCATTAATTCATCATCTCTAGTGGGAATTTTGTTGGAAAAGGAAATGCCATCACTAGGAAATGTAGGGATCATTTCATCTTCTTGCACAAAAGGATCCTCATGAAGGGAGTGTTTTTTAGGAGGAACATGAACATATTTCTCCAAAGATTCATGCTTAGGAAGGAGATCTTTGAAAGAAGTGTTCATAACCTCTTGTTGCACTAACATGCCCCCATTGGAAGGACCAACTTTAGGAGAAAATAAGTCAATGTCCATCAATGCCTTTTCACCTAGAGAGGCATCATGTAGGGAAGGTGAAGTAACATTAAGAAAGGTGTTTATGATATCATTCTCTTTCTCTAGGATAGCTAAATAGGAAGGGTACATTTTAGGAGAATTGTCAAGATCACTCTTAAAGTCTTCATCCTTAGAGCATGGGAGAGTCTCAAAGGGATTGGTAGCAACTCTTTTAGGCACTAAAATGTTGTTATAGATGGGGGGAGGTTCATTAGGAGAAGGAAAAATTGAAGCAAAGGAAGCTAACCCATTATCACATCTATGAAATGAATGCATCATGACAACAATTTTCCTCTTTCAAATGATAACACATGCAAAATAGAAGGAAATGTTTAATTTTAACCAATGAAAGAACTTAGAATGTAGATTTAGAAAATGAAATTTATGATTCAAATGAGTTCCTAAATCAGATTTGAAATTATTGATCCCAATTAAGTTATCCAAAAGTTCAACTTTGAATTGAAAAATTAAGCTTTTAGCAAAAATTTCCTCTAAAATTTTTTGAATCTTGCAAGAAATTAAAACTTGTAAATACAAATTTGAATTTGAAATAGCATAAACACTCAAATTTGAAAACATAAATCAGAATTAGAGAAGATTGCAGTTCACGTCGAGTTCACCAAAATGTGTGGTGGAAAAAGTGACACTAAGCAAACATGCCCTAATCTCACTTTCAATCACACATTTGTGGAATACGAAAGAGCCTAGAGGTATCACACAATTGGCTACTTCTTTTTGTGGAAGAGAGAGCCATGGGCTACCTATTAGGATTTCTATTCCTTTGTCGTAATTGAAAGATAAAATGATGCAAGTTCAATTCCTAACCCCAAAGTTCAAGTACGAAATAATAACAAGATTGCAGAATTGAACTTAAACTATGGAAAGCTGTAAACACAAGGACAAGACAAAAATGCAAATGCATACCCGGAGTCAAAATCTGAGTGGAAATGTTCGGGACGGGGGCGCGGGCACCACTGTCCTGATTCTGCACCTGAAACTACCACTTTGCAGCCTGGAAAACTGTCTGAACTGCTAATAATTGATGTCTGTCAGGAGGACCAGGGCGCCCAGCGCCCCTGTCCCAGGGACCAGGGCGCCTAGCGCCTCTATCCTGGCAGGACCAGGGCACCCCACGCCCCTGTCCTAGTCTTCTACTCCGAAACTTGGTGTGTGGTTCCGTCTCCGTCTGCTTCTTTCAGATCTGCAACTTGCGGCATCGTCTGAATCCCGAAATCTACACTTATATCTGAAAAAGGTGTTTGGGCAGCTATATAGGGTTTTGCCTTAGTCAAACCCCCACTTCGATGATTTCCACCTCCACGAATAGCCAAGTTATATTGTAAAAGTAATGTGTGTGCAGACCTTGTGTGCGTGCAAGATCTAAAATGCAAGTAAGCAAACTAGAGCAACCTAGAAAGTAAACCCTAATTGCTTGTAAATGACAATGTAAATGCTCCAAATCAAGATGCCAAGTGATCTAAAGCATGAATGTAAGTGACATAATGAGGCTTATGCAAAGACATGAAAACAACATGAAATCATACCCAACCCCAAGGGAGGGGTACAAGCCAATCTTCAGTCAATGATCCCTTATTGCTCTTCAATGCCTTCAAAGCCCTAAATGGATGAATGAAATTGATGAATGCTTGATGGATGGATGTTGAATGTTGTTGAAGTCTTCAAAGATCTGCTCTTTCACTGCATAGAAGGCCCTTGAAACCAAAAATCTTGGATCCTTTCAAATGAAGAAAGAGAGCTCTTATATATGAAACCCTAGGTCTTAATCTCAACTTTTGGCCGACCTAGAGATTGAATCTCCCACCAATTTCTTGGGGTTAAGCTTTATTTTATGATTGGATCGTGCTCCTAAAATTTTGGGAAAAATGTCCAGGACCATGTGCACACCGGGCGCCATGGTCCTGACAACTTTTCACCAAATTTTTAGGGCCGACGGATATGATGATTTTAGAGAGAATCCTGAAGTTACAGCTGATTTCAAGATGTTTTGACCCTCGAAATCAAGCCCCCAAGTTCAAAATAGGACCTAATTAGGGTTTTTGATTAAATGATGTATTGGAGGAATAAAATGAAAGGGGCACACTTTAATGAAAGGGCCCAACTTTATGATGTGGAAGATGATGAAATAGGACCTTAGACCTAATTAATTTAATTAATTAAGTGCTAAAGGGGAAATGCAATGCAAAATGCAAAATGCGCCAAGGCGGGTGCTAAACTAGGTGTGAAATTGTACCACCCTAGCAAGAGCGTACAATTTACGATGCTACACTTTTGTTTATTGTATTTAATTGTAATTATCTTTTGTAAAGTAAACATGGCATATTGTAATAGACATATATGTATGAGATCTTGTAAATCATTTTGATATATGAGGAGATGAGATAGAAATGAGCCAATAATAAAGAAGATATATGCGAATGTATAAGGCAGATTTTGTATAAGGTTTATGGTTATAGTATGAGTTTAAACCGGTACTAAACCTGGCATAGTTGATGCTGATTTGAAGTAGTACATTGTATTAGATTCTCATAATCCATTTTGTAAGTCAGTGAGACTTCTATTTTGTAAATTGAGCAGTGAGCTCTAGGCAGTTGGTCTTCCTGCATGTGCAGGCCCCTCATTGTAAGTAATATTTATTCATTGGCTAGTGAGTGAATATTGTGGGTCACAAATCTCACCGAGGTTTTTCCCACACCAGGTTTCCTCATTAAACATCTTGTATTATGGTGTGTTTCCTATGTTGTCTTTATTGTTCCTGTTTGCTGCATTAATTCTTATTTACCAGTACACTGTTTTGGAATGCAAAATACTTAATAAGGTTAAATATTTTGTTAACCGATTACATGCTGATTCACCCCTCCCCGCCTCTTAGTATATTTGGGACTATCATTAATCCTAACAATTGGTATTAGAGCCTGGTCCTCTATTTTCAAAAGCCTAACAGCTTGAGGAAGATTCTGACACAGGTACAGATGGAGAACTTAAGAAAGCAATTGGAAGGAGCTCTTGTAGACTATGATTTAGAGAAGTTGAAGAATATCAAACTTGAAGATGATCTGAGAATTACATATGAATTCATTCAAGGACTTCAGGAGAATCTTACTATTGCTAGAAATAAAAGAAAAGAACTTCATGAGAAGATGCAAAATGATAATGATGAAAAGGAAACTCTTAATGAGCTTGTGAACAAATTGAGTCAAGAGAACATGACTATGAGGAATGAAATGCAAGATATGACTATGAGATTTTATAAAGACATTGAAGATAGGAAGAAGAATGAAGATGATTTGACTAAGAGACTCAATGATGCTGGAAATGAAAATCTAAGACTCGGTCATGAAAATGATATGTTAAAGACAGATCTGATTCACATGCAACATGATAAAACTGAACTTATGAGACAAATGGGAATTCTGGAAAATGAGTTGGCTAGTGCAAATCAACACAAAGAGAAATTCAAGAAAATTTCAGAAGAACTTGATGATATGCTAAAAAGTCAGAAACCTAATGGAGATACTAATGGACTTGGATTTGAAGTTAGTCAAAGTTCCGGTACTGCAAACAATCATGATCACAGTAAACTGGTAAGACAACCTAATGCTTACAAATTTAATGGGAAATGCTTTAATTGTAACAAGTATGGTCATAGAGAAAATAAGTGTTGATCTAGAAACAATCTAAAAATTAATGCACCCATCGGTCAATGTTTCAAATGCAACAAAGTTGGTCATAATTCAGAAAACTGCAGAATGAATGTAAGATGTTATGTTTGTGGAAGATTTTGGCACTTATCTAATCAATGCAGAACACAAACCGGCATAGGATATGGAAAGGCTATTCAGAAGAATAATGTGACTTGTTATGCTAGTAACAAGATTGGACATATTGCAAAATTTTGTAGAAGCAAGACTTCACCGGCAAACAATAAAGGACCTAGTTTGAAAGGCAAAGAAAAGGTTGATGAGGTAAATCAAGAATTTTCAAAACAATGGATTAGAAAGATAGATCAAAATGTTGATGAGACTATTTCTTCACTGATAGAACAGAGTATTATTCCACCAGCAAGAAATTCTTCATCCAACTGAGAAGTAACCCTTTGGGGGTATTGCAACAAGTTAAACATCATGCATATTACCCTCGGTAGATGGTGAGAAGATAGATTTATTATTTACTAGCAGATGTGTTAAGTTTTCACTTAACCAGCGAGCATTTATTGCGGTTTTTGAAAGAAATTTCATTATAAATCATCAATTTTCCTTCATTTTTTAATCACTGAGCATTCAAACTAGCAGAGAGCGCGAAAATATGAGTGAAGGCATTCAAGGTGAAGAAGTGAAGCGATTTCTTTCAAGTACTCAACCATTATTAGGCAACTTAAGGTCTTTTTCAAATGGCTTCCTCTTTTGCTCCTGAATTTATTGCAAACCCTACTATTGTGGAAATTGTAAAATGCCCTAGGCTCGTTTTCAAAATTATTCCCGAGATAGCTAAGAAAGATGATTCTATAGGCGCATTTTCGAAAATTCCTAAAGGTGTAGCTTATGTTGAAGACCCTAGAATTTATATTCACTACAATATTGAAGAATTAGGTTCTGAGGAAGTGTTAAAGATGTTTAAAACTGCAATTTGTGATGAAAATGGAAATGTCAAACCTGAACACAAGATTATTGAGACTTTAGGTTTTGTGGAAATCTTGAACATTCCTGAATTTCTGAAGGAAGTAGTGAGAATTGTCCTAAGTAGGGAACATGGAGAATTTATTTGGTTATATTCAGTCTGCAAATTCACCCGGCAAGCAATTAGGGCAGTGACAAGTTTACCCTCTACCGACAACAGACTAGACAAGACAAAGAAGGTACCTAACAACACAATCATGACCTTAACCAGAGCAATATCTGATAGTAGATCTTTGAGAGTAAATGACATCAAGGATATCAATGTGAGATTCATAAGTATGATTTTAGGTTACAAGACTACACATACAAACCAACTTAATTCAGTTTCTAGTCTTTGCATTAAAAGTGCTTATGATATGATAAATAACAATGCAAAAATAGATGTGTGTGAATGGCTGAAGGATGAACTAGTAGATAACTTGAAAAAGATAAAAGGTGAAAAGAAAGGGACATTTCATTTTGGTAATATTTTGGTATGCCTTATGTTGTATTTCTCAAAACAATTTCCTAGTATTGGACAAAAAGATTTTGGATATGACATACCAGTAGGCAAACAATTGCAAGAAGCCTTCACCGACATGGGTACTACTAGGGAAAACAATATAACTGAATATTTCAAAGCTTTTTAAGCCAAAATGAAAACCAGAGAGAGACTGCCATAGAGTATAGTAGATAAATATGATAAGGAAATATATTTTGTGATTAAGAAAGATGAAATATGAATGGAAGCAGTTCTTCCTAGAACTGTATGGGTAACTGAAATGGGGTATGAGGCTGATGTGAATATTATTGAGACTTATGCTAAAGCCCTGTTAGAAGCACCTAGAGGACCAATGGAAAAAAAATTTGGTAGTGCAGAAATAATTGAGAGTGATGTACAAACAATGAAACAAATAAAGAAAAGAGAAAATTACATAAGGAGTGTATCAAAATAGGTAAAGGAAATAAAAGAAAATGTTATGAACCTTACTGGAATAAAGGAAAGTGAACTGGAAGGATTACAACCAGAGGCACATATTTCACCGGTTGGTACATCATCTAACAGTGAGATACCTATTGAATTTAAGAGAGTTGATAGGAAGAGAAAATCTTCACCGATACCCTCTCCTCCACCCAAGAAAACAAGAACTCTGAGAAAGAAGAAACAAGTGGTAAGACAACCGGCAAAGAAGTTAACACCCAAAAAGAAACAGAAACATGTTATACCACCTTTGGATAATTTACTGAATGAAATCACTGGTGACAAGAACTTGGCAAATGTGAGCAAGTTGTATAACACATTCACTGAATCAGAAAAGGAAAGTGTTGAAAATAGTATAATTCTACATTTGGACATTTACAAGAAAGTGTTAATTGAGGTAGTAAATGACTTGCCAAATGATCTATAAAGAAGGTTAGATGCAAAGAGGATTGCAGTAATGGAGTTGGACAAGAAACTTAAGGTTGAAAAACTTCTAGTTGTACATCTAGTTAACTCTAAAGAGGAGATTGATGAATTAATTTGTGAAGCTAGCAGATCAGTTTTTGCTGGTGGTCACCGACAAGGAAGCTTAATGGCTAGTAGAGTTAATGAAATTGCAGAGGAAATGACTAATAAATGGGATATCTTTTTTGTAGAAAAAGAAAAACAGGAAGAATTAAACCGACCCAAGAAAACATTCAAAGTATATCAGAAGGATAAGGACAAAGGGAAAGGTAAAGTTGGTGGAATACCAAACATCAAAATAACTGACAACTTACCACCACCCTTGGATACTACACCGGTACATACTGATGATACACCGACTACTGAAAATGTGGACATAACACATGATAACACTAACCCTAAATCAGAAATTCTATTCACCATGAATGTTGATACTTAGGAAGTGAACATTTTTGTGGACAAGGATAGCAAAGAGGTACATAATGATATTGCTGGCAGTGGAAACATTGCTGAGAAACTGGCAGAAAATGTAAGGTTGACATGCAAACAGAGCATACAAAGCAACCTTTGGACATTGGAATGAATACTGGTAGTATAGATGTTGGCACTGTGAAATCTACAGAGATGGAGATACTAGCAGTTGATAACACAGAGAAACCAATAGAGAAACTAACAGAGGAACAGGTACATATTGAGACAGTGAAACTGATAATCACTGAGAAACCCAAACCATTACTAGCTAAAATGGAAACTCAGACTGATCCACTAGAGGTTGATACAAGAAAAATGGTTACTAATACTGGAAGCACTGAAATAATAAAGGCAGTTGGTCAGACATATGAATTCAGACCTACTAATGTGACAGAGGTACTTCTGGACTCTATTAAGAAGATAACTGATTGTAATGCATTGGCCTACAAGGAAATTGATGATATAATTCCTATTCTTAAGATGATTGCACCAAGATGTAATGTAGATCATGTTAAGAATTCTTTAGGATAGTTAGACACATTGTATAAATTTATTGCTGGAAATGTAATAACAGTTGATAAAGTGAATGAGGATACATTCAAAGAGAAAATGGAAAAAGAAAAAGAAAATTCTTTGAGGAGACAATAAAGAAGTGCACTGAACATATTAACACACTTTTACCGGCACTGAATACAATAATTTTGGAGTATAAGGAGCTGTACAGAGAAACATGCAAGCCACATCTATTGACCCAGGACATTGAAAAAGAAATAAGTAGAGTACAAAAGGAAATTGATGATACAGCTGATAACATCATTGGTTCATCCGAACCTATATCAGTTATTGAGCAAGAAATAACAAGATTTGAGGAAAAGTTGGAGAAATTTGAGAAGGAAAAATCAAGGATCAAGGCAAATGCCAGAGAGCTTAAGTATAAACTTAGTCCTAAATTAGATAACCTTATCTCTTTGACAAATGAGATCTCTAAAGCATTAATTTAAGGGGAAAGATCACCAGAGGAGAATATGCATCATCTCACTGGCACAATCCAACGAACTGAGGCAACCATGAATGATAGCAACAGATTCATGCAGAGTTTAAATTTGGTTTTGGCTGATATATTTCAGATTGTAACCAACCAATTACAAATCTTAAGGTGAAATTTTGCACTCGTTTGACAATTTTTGACAACCTTTGTGATTGATGTCAAAGGGGGAGTAGTTGATAGAGAAAAATGGCTATTCAAAAGGAGATCATCTACTCAGGGGGAGCACAACTTTTTGGTAAATTTTTGGACTTCACTTTGTAGAAACAGTTTTTGGGTTTTTCTCATGAGTGTTGCCATCAATGCCAAAGGGGGAGATTGTTGGCATTCTACACTCTAGTGAGAAATTATGGTGTTGTTATTGATGGAAACCTACTAGAAACCAACTAGAAACCTTGTGGCATTCATCTGGTAAACCACTGGCGGGCACCAGCACCGGCAGCGGCAACAATGCACACCGACACCCCAGCTGACAAGAATAAACTTTTGTTTATTATTTTTAATTGTAATTATCTTTTGTAAAGCTAACATGGCATATTGTAATAGAATAATATATGTATGAGATCTTGTAAATCATTTTGATATATGAGGAGATGAGATAGAAGTGAGCAAATAATAAGGAAGATATATGCGAATGCATAAGGTAGATTTTGTATAAGGTTTATGGTTAGAGTATGAGCTTAAATCGGTACTAAACCTGACATAATTGATGTTGATTTGAAGCAGTACATTGTATTGGATTCTCATAATCCATTTTGTAAGTCAATGAGACTTCTTTTTTGTAAATTGAGCAGTGAGCTCTAAGCAGTTGGCCTTCCTGCATGTGCAGGATCCTCATTATAAGTAATATTTATTCATTGGCCAGTGAGTGAATATTGTGGGTCACAAATCCCACACCGGGTTTCCTCGTTACGCATCTTGTTTTATGGTGTGTTTTCTATGTTCTATTTATTGTTCCTGTTTACTACACTAATTCCTATTTACCGGTACACTATTTTTGAATGCAAAATGTATACACATAAAAATTGGCTATGAGCAATTAAATAAATATTTTATACTTATTTAATAATTATTCTTCTATTAAATAGTTAATTTGAAAAGATTAATTTATTTAATTCATTTCATGTCTTTCTATTAATTAATATTTTATTAATTAATTCATTTATCCTATTCCTCTAATTAATTAAATATCTAATATTTAATTATATTCTCCAAACAATTAAATATCCAATATTTAATAGTTATTCTCCTATCCTATAGTCTCAAATATTAAATAATTCTTAAATTATTTAAATCCCTTTTCCAACTCATCCTCTATCTCCACTTCATCTTCCCTTTGCCAACTCATCAAACATGTGGCTAAGGAAATTAATATTTCTTAAATATTAATTCATCATTTATCTCCAACTTCCAAACTTAATGAACATTGTGTACGTACACATATTTCATAACCATCTTCTATATTTTCTCCAACACCCCCTACATCTTAGAAAGGACTTGAGTCCACTTGTCCTATCATGCCTAAATATTCTCCAACCATCCCTAGATTCCCTCAGTCAGCAACCCAGTCAAGGTGAGATGAGTGACACTTGTCTTCTCCTTTCCCCTTTCTCTCAACCTTCACCTTTGCTCATAGCCATCCAAATCTATAGATCTGATCATGACCCTTGATCTGAGCCAATTCATCTTATCCTCTCAAAGTCTATAAAATCAAGAGCTTCAGTTGAAAGAGATTTCAATTTCAAGAGACTTCAAGTGCATTTTGCAAGCTAATCATATGCATCTGTGAGTTTTAGTTTTGAAGCAAATAGCAACTATCATACAATATCATTAAGCATAATCATGTAGCTTTGCATATCATAGAACCAGTTAACTACAAGTTATCAGTCCATTCTTCATATGTCATCTTGGAAGCCAACAGTGCATTGTCTAAGAGCACACCATCTGCAACCAGGAACAGTGGAGTTAGGACATAATGAGACATAAATCATGAAGGTAAAATAATGTTTTATTTTAATATGTATTTCATGTAGTTTCACTGGTTGAATTTGGATTTCTTGTAGCATTTCCATTGGTATTTTGTGAAACTAATTTATTACGGTAACATTCAGAGGATGAAATTCAAGCTCACACATTATGGCACCCACCGTGGGGCTGGACCTCGCATATACCTTTACAAATCTCACAAAAATAAAATTAACGCATTTTATAATGCAGATTCATGCATGTGTGAATTTTGATAGCACTTTTGTTCGGCAGGTTAGCGCATATGTCATATAGGTTAGCACTTTTGTCTGAAAAACTGCGCATTTGCATCATAGGTTAGCACATATGTCATATAGGTTAGCACTTTTGTCTTAAATTATGTGCATTCACATCACAGGTTAGCACATTTGTGTCATAGGTTAGCGCATATGTCAAAGAAATCATGCTTTTGTATCCACAAAGCAACGCTTTTGTATCCACAGAGCAACGCTTTTGTAGTCAAAGTTAGCACTTTTGATCCGTAGGTTAGCACTTTTGAACAAAAAGATAGCACATATGTTAGGTTAGTGCTTCTGTTTATAAACTAACAAAATTTTCTTGCAGGTCCGAATGTCTAAAAAATGCAGATTTTTCATATTACTAACATGTGTGTGCAGGATGGCATTTAAGACAAATTTTATGTATTTAATCATCTAGCTAATTAAAAGTCTTCATTTGGGAAGTAATATATCATATCTTGTTCACCTAGTTTAACTAAGAGGATGAATTAACAGCATGCAACTTGCATTTGGTATTTTCTCTAAAATAGTTGCATATAGACTTTTAAAAGGGCTAAAATGAACACCATGCTTGTTGGAGCAACATCTCCAAATAGGACTTAGCCAACAATTGCTTTGAAAGGATTAAAAAGAACACTTATATTCCGTGTTTTGAAAGTGGTAGGTTTATGCTTTCCCCTTAATTGGGTGACCAAAAAGCCAAACCCACTCTTTTACACTTTCTTTACTTTTCAAGCACTTAAATCCTTTTAGAGGGCCTGCCTTCCCAAGCTGCCTTGAGGGGGCCGGTGAGAGGGGAACAACCTAAAGTGGAAATGGGCTAATACCGAGTTCTTCCAATTCATTGTAAATAAATCATGTTAGTGATGAAAGTCTCAATATGTGCTGATAAGTTCATACCGACACTATGTTTCCCCATAAACCCTATGGAGCGTAACCTCTATAGGCTGGGAACCTTCTGTATTTATAGAGCTGAAAGTGTTGCATGTATGGCCACATGACCAAAAGCCTTTACTAAAAACCACTTGTACTAGTTGCCAAAATCCTTCTAGTTGTTGGCGCAGGAGGTCGAACCTCTAAAGCGGCTCACATACATACGGTTCCTAGTAGAGATATAAAGTTTGCCATGGGGAGATTTCATGGAAACTAGTGCTTGGCTGCCCCGAAGAAGTGAGTACCAAGGGTGGAGCCAGTGGGGTCAAGCATCTAAATATCCGCTTTGAATAGCGTATCCTCGGGGGAAACTCCATGTGAGATTCAACAACTATTGTCTCAGCCTACCATAGGGATTTGTACTTGCTTGTGCATTTTATTTTATTAAACATTGTGTCTTCTATGTCTGTAACATGTTTCAAATGGTCAAAAAATTGAAGAAAATTATCATCTACAAGTGAGAAAAAATATAATAAATTGCTGAAAAAGTTTGATAAAAAAGGGTAATACCAAAGCTCTCTAACACTAGATCAGAATCAAGGTGTCAAAAACATCAATGTCAAAAAAAATTCTTGAAGTAGGTTTGTCTCTAAACCATCACATATTTTCAAACTAGCTCAAACAACTAGGTTACTGATCCAACAAGCTATACTCAAAAGGTTCTATAAACATCAACATTTAACAAGCTATTGATTCAACCATCTTAAGTGCAAAAAAATCAACATCTTTGTCAAGTTTCTCATCAGGATAATCAAATCCTCTATCACGAAGCTTGATCAAATCTATACTAGGTTCCTAATCTTGGATATATATTTCCTATTTTGAACCTAGGTTATATCAAAACCAAAATCGCACCAACATTGGAATCAAACATGTGAATTGTCAAATGCTTATATGACTTTTAAGTATCACCTTAAGAAAAGAAAACCCAGTTATAAAGCTACTCAGAAAAGGATAAAATTCTTGTATATCAATCGCAATATCTTATTGAAACATAAGACATTCTTACACCATTTTCGTCACTATTTACGTGGCTGCGGTACAAAATTTGATGGTGAAACTCTACAAAGACATGCTTTTCAACAAAGAGACGCTCTGTCCCAATGAACAAACAATAGTGGTAAGATCAATAAATCATATCTTCCTAAACCAATAATCACCTATTGACCTTGTCCTTTGGAACTTTCAACAACTTTGAGATAAACACATGTCAGTTTGGACTAGAGCCCAACACGAATAGCTTAGAAAACAACAACAAATGGAGGAAGAAGATACTCTTGTATTCCACACTTTTGGATTTACTGCTGTTGACGAAGAAGCAATCAATAGCACCATTAGGGACCTTGAACAAGATTTCAAATTTGATAGGCTAATGGAAAAATTGTTGGCAAAACAAAAAGAAAAATATCTCTTGATGTTGGCAAAATATGGAGCTAAACTACCACAAGAAATTAACATGGAAAGCTTGAAACAAGATGTAGAGACAATTAACACCCAAGACACAGATGAGAAAAATAATGAAGATGTGAACAAAGAAAGTAGCAGAAAAGAACGTAGTGACAAAAAGACTCACGAAGAAACAAGAAGAAAATATGCAAATAATCCCTTATCAAACCTTACTCAACAAGTACAAACTCTTCAAAAACAAATATAAGACATGCAAAATGGCACAAGCTCCAAGAAATATTCATTAGAAGATATATGCCCATATCCTTTTGATAAAAATATAAATATGATACCATTTCCACAACATTGTGAGATTTCCAAATATGACAAATATGATGGAATATCTAATCCTCAAGATCACATTAGGGAGTTTTGTACTATGAGCATGGAATTTTCTCTCAATGAAACGTACCTTATGCATCTTTTTCCTAGGATTTTAAATGGACAATCAATGGAGTGGTTTTCAAGATTACCATCCAGAATCAAATCCTTTGAAGAACTTGTGAATAGGTTTATTTCACAATATTCCTACAATATAAGGAATGAAATAACAATGCTAGATCTTTGCAATGTTAAACAAAAGAATGGTGAATCCTTTATGATTTTCTTACAATGATGGAAATGCATGTTTAATAGGTATCCCCGAGATGTACCTGATCAAGAAAAAATGGACATATTCATTGATAATCTTACCAGTGAAATGAGTTATCGACTAAGGATGCAATGTCCTCCCTCTTTTGCCAAAATGATCGAGAATGGATTAAAAATAGAGAACGTAACGGAAAAGAAAGGAGAACTAAAACTTTACAATAATTCATACAACAACAACAACAATGACAAACCCAAGTTCTGATAAAAGAATGAGAATGTCAGCAATGAAGGGAATGACAATAATAGTAATACAAAAGAACAACAACCAATTTTCATTCTATCAAGTCAAAACTTAAGCAATAACAATCCAGAAAACAACAAAGCTAAGTCATTTTTCTCCAATCCTTGAAGAAAATTCACAAACATTGGAGAATCTTTAGAATCAGCTCTAAAAACTTTACTTGCTAATAAATTGATTGTTTTACTAGAAACAAGAAATTATGAACCACCAGTCAAGCCCAATTGGTGGAATGACAATCATTTTTGCAACTATCATCAGAATAAAGGACACCTAACAAATGACTATCAGAGATTGAAACACCTTATCCAAGATCTAATTGATAATGGAACCATTATAGTGGATAGCCATAAAATGAACGAATCACATTTTCCTTTCAAAACTCCATTCCCAAATCATGACAAAGGCGAATTGTCCCAATTAAAAGATGACAAAGGAAAAACCAAGGTGAATTGCACTTATACATAGGATGATGTGGTAAATGTAATCAATGTTAACAAAAATTCATCTTCAAAACCAATCAATGTTATCACAAGCAAACCAAAGGTTACCTTTCCAGGTGTAGCAAAAGACCCAACACCCAATCCACAACAATACAATTTAATAGAGCAATTACAATGAATACTCGCTCAAATATCAATTCTGGAACTTCTCAAGATTTCACCTATGCATAAGGATATTTTGGAGAAAGATTTAGTGGAAATAATAGTCTCAAAAGATTTGGATATAGATCAGTTCCAAAACATGGTAGGACACCTCATAGCTCCTCATTGCTTATCATTTTCTGAAAATGATGATGCATCCTTACAACATCCTCACAATGCTCCCTTACATATTGAAGTCTCCATAAATAAAAATCATGTCAAATGCATACTCATAGATGGAGGAGCTAGATTAAACATTTGTGCATTAAGTTTGATAAAAGCTTTGGGATATTCAGAGAATGCAGTAGACCCGAAAAGGAAAATAATCATCAAGGCTTATGATGAAGCAGAATGTTCTTCTAAAGGAACTGTTGTGCTACCAATAAAGATAGGACCTATGGAAAATGATACATTGTGTCAAGTTTTAGATTTGAACCTCTCCTACAATATTCTTCTGGGAAGACCATGGATTCACAAGATGCAAGCAGTTCCTTCTACATACCATCAAAGTGTAAAATTTCCTCATGAAGGAAAAGAAATCACTATAATTGTAGATTCAAGTCAATATTGCAATAATTTGAAGCCAACACAAGATACAAGAGTTCCACATAATAGAGAATCAGTATATCCTACTAAAGAAGTTCAAGCAAAGCTATGGGAAACTTTTGAAGAAAAGGTCAAGTTAAATGATGAAGGAATGGAAAAATATTCTTTGCAAAATTTTCCACTTTCCCCTAAGTCATATGGAAAGCCTATAGATATTCAATCAAAGGCATCAGGGAAATCAAAACATATGTTTAAAGGAACCTTTGTTAGTGTTGGAACCCTTGAAGAGGAAAATGAAGACAAAGACATTCTTGGTTGGCTATACAAAGATGAAGATAAAACTATAGCAACAACAACAGAAGTCAATATTCCCATAAAACAATATGGCAAAGGATATGAAATCATGCAAAAGATGGGATATGAAGGAAAAGGACCAATTGGTAAGCAACATCAAGGTATTTTAGAACCCATTTGTCCACACTCACAATCCACATAAGATAAACCTAGGCTAGGATATTTGAAGTCTAATCAAAAGCAACACAATAATCAAAAGCAAAAATGGAGAAATAAATCAGTTTCTAAAGAAGAAAATTGGCAAGAAAAGCTACATCAAGTGGCCAAAACAATAACCAGTAAACAAAAGAAGCAAGAAGATGTGAAAAGAAAGAGGAGGAGATCATCATTCAAGGTGAAGAAAAATCTTGTCAACAAGTTCTGAAAATACAAACAAAAGCAAAATCTTCACAAGATATTCCCAAAGTAGTAAACATAGAGATAGAAGAAATCAGAGAACTCTTTACACCATACGACATTCCCGTATGGTATAGTGGAGTAATCTTGGATCAGGATTCAAAAACAGACTCAAATGAATATGAATGGAGTCCAGATGTCTTATTCACTACATCAAATAAAGAACATAATGAAGATCAAGAAGATACCACAAAAGAAGACTTGTCTATAGCAAAACAAAAGATGAAGTTAGAAAGAAGGTAAGAAAAACTTAGAATTTAGAGAAAAGAGGCGTATGTAAAAAGAAAAGGGGATGACAAAGACAGAGAAGAAATTCCACAAGAAGCACAAACAAAGATCAGATATGCAAGAGCTATAGAAGAACTAAGGGATAGTCAAGTTGGATTGACTATTAGTCCAAAAGAAGTTGAGTTTGAAAGGAGACAAAATCTATTAAAAAAATATACTTCATCATGTGCACAAATATGTCAACTTCTAAATGCAAATGAGGTCAATTAAGAAGGAATTTGCAGTATCAAAGATGTTTGTGTGGATATAATCCATTCGTTTAAGGGACAAACGTCAGTTGAAGAACCACTTGAGTGTGAACTATAAAATGCTAATATTAATCTTATTAAGACTAATTCGGAAATGCTTGAGAAAGACAATTCTCAAAAACATTTAATCTATGACAATACCTATTCTACGCCAAGCTATGATCATTATGTCATGAACATTGAAACACTTAATGATGACAGTGATTATGATTTACCCCTGCTACATCCCGAACTAATTGATTGGGATAATTTAGACAACCCTGAACTAAATGTCTTTTCCAATGATCATGACTTAGCTGTGTACCTTAACATTGTTGAACCCATCCATCCTAAGATATCTTCCACTGCAGAATCAAGTGATGTTTCTCATAGTCAGGAGAATGCCAAGCTTTCCAATCATAAAAGTGAAATAAAACAAGGAAAGAGACCTATTGGTGAAAATCATTTCATGGCAACATTAGACCAATCAAAAGAGAAAACAAAGGGTGTATCTGATGGTCAAAACCCCCCAGAGGCGTCAGAAGATGAAAAGTTTGACATTTTTCTTGTATATTTTCAAGAGAGATCTACTATCCTGATAGAACCATTAGAAGTAGGAAACATTGATACATCAAAAGATCCAAAAATACTTCATTTTGCTACCTCATTATCAGAAAGAGAGAGGAAAGAGTACATGGAATTCTTTCAGCAAAGACAAATAAATTTTTCTTGGTCTTATGCAGATATGCCAGGACTTAACCCAGATCTTATCATGCATCATCTTAATATGGATTTAAAAGCAAAACCTGTTAAGCAGAAGCTAAGAAAGATGCATTCACATATTTCTCTCCTTGTCAAAACCGAGTTCAAGAAACTATTAGAAGTGGGTTTTATAAGGCTAGTTGCTTATCTAGAATGGGTCTCAAGTATTGTACCAGTATCAAAGCCAGATAAAAGCATAAGAGTCTGTATAGATTTCAGAGATCTAAATAAAGCATGTCCAAAAGATGATTTCCCGCTACCAAAAATTGATATCATAGTTGACTTATCAGCAGAACACGAGATGTTTTCATTAATGGGTGGCTTCTCAGGATATAATCAAATAAGAATCACACCTGAAGATCAAGAGAAGACAACTTTCACCTATGCATGGGGAACCTACTACTAGAATGTTATGCCATTTGGGCTTAAGAATGCAGGAGCAACTTATCAAAGGGCTATGATGACAATTTTTCATGACATGATTCATACATTCATGGAAGATTATGTCAATGACATACTTGCAAAATCTCACACAAGAAAATAACATTTGAACATTTTAAGCAAGATTTTTGATGGGCTAGAAAGATACCAATTGAGATTAAATCCAAAGAAATGTGCATTTAGAGTAACCTCTGGAAAACTCCTTGAATACATTATATCAGCTCGTGGCATTGAAGTAGATCCTGGAAAAGTTAAAGCTATCATGGAGATGGAGTCACCCAAGAACATAAGTCAATTGCGATCTTTACAAGGCAGGTTGCAATCAATCAAGAGATTTGTTTCTCAATTAGTTGATAGATGTCTTCCATTAACCCATCTTCTACATAAAAATGTTCCATTCAAATGAGATATAAAATGTGAAGAATCTTTCTTGCAAATAAAAGAGTATCTTATGAGTCCTCCAGTACTGATATCCCCAGCCAAGGGGAAACCATTGTTACTCTATGTCTCGGCAACAAGCATACCATTAGGTGCTCTCCTAGCTCAACATGATGATGAAGGAAAAGAAATAGCAGTTTATTATATTAGCAGAATGCTTGTTGGCTATGAGTTAAATTATTCTTCAATTGAAAAGATATGTCTAGCAGTTGTATTCGCAACCCAGAAGCTGCGACATTATATGTTGATTCATTCTATAAAACTAATAGCAAAGATAGATCCTCTCAAATATCTATTAAGCAAGTCAACATTGACAGGGAGATTAGCCAAATGGGTTATGATACTGAGTGAATTTGACATAGAATATGTTGACCGGAAAGCTATCAAGGGACAAGTCATCACTGATCAATTAGTTGATGCACCTCTACACAATAACATGCCTTTGCACATCGAATTTCCTGATGCAGATATCTTGACAGTAAGTACAAACTTTTGGGAATTGTACTTTGATGGTTCTTATACTCAATATGGTTCAGGCGCAGGAATATTTTTCATCACACCTCAAGGACACAATTTTGAAATCATATAGACTGCAATTTCCATGCACTAATAATACTACAGAGTATGAAGCATTAGCTATAGGGCTTAAAATGGCCATTGAATGGAATGTCAAAGAACTACATGTCTATGGTGATTCACAACTTGTCATAAATCAAATAAATGATGAATATCAAACAAAGGATGATAAGCTTATGCCATACAAACAGCTAGTGGAGGAATTTAAAGGACACTTTAAAGATATCGCATTCACCCAGATTCCCAGAAATGAGAATAAAGCAGCAAATGTGATGGCTACAATAGCATCTCTCTTGCAAAATAAAGAGAATCAACAGCATTACAAATTTCTTGTGGAAGATATCTTAACCCCTACCATCCAATCCTAGCATACCTATCGAATCTACCATATATCAGGAACCAGTGATTCTTTATACAGCCAAACCTACCAATATTTGAAAGATCATATCCTTCCTCTTGAATTATCTCGTAATCAACAAAGAAACTTTATCCGTCGGTCCTCTCGCTATACCATTATTTCTGATATCTTATATAGGCATGGTCTAGATGGTACATTGTTGAGATGTCTTGAAAAAGAAGAATCTGAGAGAGTTCTTAATGACATTCATTCGGGTATTTGCAGTACACACTCAAGTGGTTTAACACTGACTAAGAAACTTATTCGTATGGTTTACTTTTGGCCTACTATGGAAAGAGATTCATTCACCTATGCTAGAAAATGTAAACAATGTCAGATCCATGGAAATCTAATCCATGCACCAACACAAGAGTTATATCCTATGATGGGATCATGGCCATTTTCATAGTGGGGCCTTGATTTGGTAGGAAAAATCAATCCCTCATCTTCTAATGGACATAAGTTCATTCTGATAGCTACTAAATATTTTACTGAGTGGATTGAAGCAGTGCCTTTAACAATAGTGACAGGAAAACACATATCATCATTTATCTTGAATTACATAATCTGTCGCTATGGTGTTCCTATGACCACTATCACTGATAATGGAAGACCATTCAAAAATCAAGATGTGAAAAAGATATGTGAACAGTTTCATATCCAACATAGGTTCTCTACTCGATATTATCCACAAGGTAATGGTCAAGCTGAGGCATAAAAAAAAACTATCTTGAAAATCTTGAAGAAAACAATCAATGAAGCTGGAAAAGACTGGCACATTCAGCTAAATCTTGCTCTTTGGGCATACTGAACTAGCGTCCACACTCCAACAGGGGCAACTCCATATTGTTTGGTCTATGGATCTGAAGCTATATTACCTATAGAAGTAGAGATACCTTCTCTACGTGTATCCTTGCATGGTCTTATACCAGAAGAAGAAGAACGAGTCTCTTGACTCTAGGAACTAGAATTGATCCAAGGTCACCAAAATACAACAGAACATTTAAAAGTATACCAACAAAGAATGGCAAGAAGCTATAACCACATATTCAAGCCGTGTATTTTCTAGATTGGAGATATAGTTTTAAGGGAGAATCCAAGAAATCAGCAAGATCGAGAAAAGAAGGGAAATTTTGAACCCAATTGGCTAGGACCTTTTGTTATAGTAGCAGCATATGGATCAGGAGAATACAAGTTGTCGTGCTCTATGAAGTGTACCTGTACCTGCAACCACAATGAACTCAATAAATCATTACAAGCAATGGTTAGAAGATATAATCAATAAAACACAAAACCATAGCTAATCGACTTATTGCCTCCTAGTAAATGCGAGTATGAATTTTGCTCTCAGATCTTAGTATACAAATTCCAGTGACTTGACTACACTTAGATGGAGGATTTGAATGCTGAAAATACATGATCTAGCAAGAATAGCATGATTAAGCTATATGAATGATTGATTATCCTAGCATGATTAAGCTAAATTGAGCATGATAACATTGCTAAGAATGATAAACTATAAGCTAGATGCCTATAATAACAATGCAAATGATGAAATCAAATTGGGACCCTTATTGCTCCAAAATGAGGTCTATTTATAGGATTTCCCAAGGCTAGGGGTGAGTTGGCATGAATCAACAGTTGAGATTGATCTAAAGATATCAATGGTTAAATTGGAGGAAGTTGGCAAAGGGAGTTGGATTAAAGGGAACACTTAGTGACAAGTGTCACAAAGGTTCTAGAAGATGTTGGATGAAAGGGGACAAGGTGGTAGGTAGAATGGGTTAGGTTTAGGAATGGTTAGGTTTGGGATTGGTAGAAGTTAGGAGAATTTGAATTTAGAAATTCAAATATTAGGAAAATGACTAATTAGTTTCAACAACTCATGAATTTGAATTGTTTTAATTAATTAGGAGTTGGAAGAAATGAATTTGGTGGGGGGAATTAATTAATTAAAGGGGTGAAATGAAATGAACCTATTTAATAAATCCTTAGATTTATTAATAAGTAGATGAGTAAGAGATTTAATCAAATTGCTTAGTGAATTCAATTAAATTGGGGAGGAGAGATTAATTAAATAATTGTTTATTTAATTAATTATCTTCAAACCATTTTTAGGTGTATACATTTTGCCCCTCTTTGAAGCGAGGTGTGATGACGTGTTGATTCAAAGAATAATCTCATTTTGATGATGGTATTGATTTGATAGAATGCCCCGGCTCTTGGTTTCTAAATTCCAGTATAATGATGCCCCCTCGAGAGATCAATTGAGATAATTGATCTTTGGAGTTTTTGTGAGATTGATATCTCGATAGATTTGATTTGATTTCTGCAACTTTTGTTTGATGAAAGTGCGAGTTCTTTGATTAGCTTGATTGCCTAGATCGGTAAGATTGAAAAATCTTGATTGATTTGATTCAGTCTGGTTTCAGGAAGGATTCATCCTGTATAAGACATGGATGATCATAATGTCTGGTTTCAGGAAGGATTCATCTTGTATAAGACATGAGTTGATTAGGTTTGATTGATTGATTTCATTTGGTAAGATTGATTAGATAAAGAAATGACAGTTTGTTGATATCAGTTGCAGAAATTTTTGGATATGTTGATGTTGATGCATTTGAGGGAGATAGCATAAGATTTTTGCTGAGTTGACAATATTTGGAGAGATATGAGTTATTCTGATTATGTATACACCTATGATGATACTTTGATGATTCCTGCGATAGATCTAACCTTGGATAAAAGGAGTTTTTGGGATCCATGCAAGAATGAAATGCAAGCTAGAATGCAAATGAAATGCAATGGAATGCAAAGCTACGACTAGACCAGTCACTGGATTATTTTGCATTTTTGTCATCATTGAGCTTTTGAAATGTGGGAAGTGAGTGCAAACATCGATGGTATAATTAAACCATAATGACCTGAGCACTATTTTCCTAGATTTTGATATAGAAAGTTAACACAAGCATCAAGGTATAATTGAATTGAGATGACCTGAGTGTTGCTTGCATAAAACAGGCAGTATTAATCATTTCAATACGCAAATCGGAAATGTCTTCAATGATATTCTGACGATGTCTTGAGACAAATTTGCATATATTAGTGATTAATTTTCAGACAGCATACAAGAAAAATATCATGTTTCTTCCTTGTTCCTCTAGTCAATGACATCCTGGAGTCACTCAGAAATCATGATAGCGAAAAGCAATATAGAAAAGTTGAACAATCATGTTACAGTCAATCATTCAAAAAGATATTATCCACTAAAAAGTGTGTGATGTGCTTAGATTGATTTTGTGATAGCTTGATAATTGATAGTTTGATCTTGTGTTCAATGTTGGATGTGCCTCAATTTTCGCTCAGTAAGATTTGTCTAACTGTTTGGTCTACTTGTTTGATTAAGCTCAAAATTGATCAAAAGTTTGCCCCCAGCTAGGTGTAAGATTTTGCCCCAAGCCTAGAAACAAAGTCGTTATGATATATCCAATGATCCAAACCATGGTAAGAAGCCACCTGGGATGCTTGCGTATGTATAAAGGCTTCATGATGATCAGCGTTGATGGAAGAATGAATGCAAGCGGAAAAATGCATGAACTAATAGATGGAAGAGCTAGCGGATAGATAGTGCCTGTTTGCCAGGTTTTTACCATCTGTTTTTATTGCACTTTTTCTAATATTTGATTTTTATTTTTATTTTATTTTATTTTATTTTATTTTTTTGGATTTTATGCTTTTTCACTTTTTAGGATTTTTCTGATTTTTCCCTGTTTTTGATTTTTTTCTGATTTTTCACTTTTTTTTATTTTTCTGATTTTTCAGACATAGAACCTCTTCAGGTGCATGCTATTGATAGGTTCCTCAAGATGATCTCCATCCTGTGTTGATAGTTGATATGCTCCTAATCCAAATACTGTTGTGACCACAAATGGACCTAACCAATTTGGTTCAAATTTGCCTTTCTTTTCTCAATCTACCTAGTTGCGTGGATTTTCTTTTAGCACTAGTTCTCCCACTTGAAAGATTCTTGGTTTAACCTTATGATTATAGCTTCGGCACATTCTTTGCTGATATACCTTTAGATGATCAAAGGCATTGTGTTTGAGTTCATGGATTAGTTCTAACTCTTGCAGTCTAGATACTCTTTCTTCTTCATCTAGGATGAGTCCTTTTAGTGATACACGTAGAGAAGGTATCTCTACTTCGATTGGCAATATGGTTTCTGATCCATATACAAGAGAGAAAGGTGTGGCACCTGTCGATGTGAGGATACTGGTGCGGTAGGCCCATAGAGCAGGATTCAGTTGAATATGCCAATCTTTCCCAGCATCATTCACTGTCTTTTTAAGAATTTTCAAGATAGTTTTGTTAGATGCTTCTGCCTACCCATTTCCCTGTGGATAATATGGTGTGGAGAATCTATGCTGGATTTTGAACTTCTCACATAGCTCTTGTACATCTTTATTCTTGAATGGTCGCCCATTATCAATGATAATGGTCATTGGTATTCCATAGCGACAGATGATGTAGTTCAAGATAAATGCAGCAATTTGTTTTCCTGTGATATTGATGAGAGGTATAGCTTCAATCCATTTTGTGAAATATTCAGTAGCTACTAGGATGAATTTGTGTCCATTAGATGAGGAAGGATTTATCTTTCCTACTAGATCAAGTCCCAAATGACAAAAAGGCCAAGATGTTGCTAAAGCATGTAGTTCTTATGTTGGTGCATGGATCAAATTCCCATGGATTTGAAATTGTTTGCATGTTCTTGCTATTTTAAAAGAATCTCGTTCCATAGTCAGCCAATAGTAGCCCAAGCGTATGAGTTTTTTTGAAAGGGTAAGACCACTTGAATGAGTGCCACAAATGCCATTATGGACTTCATGTAAGGCCTTCTCAAATTCTTCTTGTTCAAGACATCTTAAGAGAGTACCATCTAGACCTCGTTTATACAGGGTATCTGCGACGAGAGTATAATGAGAGGGTTGGCGAATAAAATTTCTCTTTTGATTTTTCGATAAGTCAGGAGGTAAGATGTTATATTTTAGGTATGTGTAAGTATGGCCATAGTGAGAGGAATTGTGTCCAATGAGTTGACAGATGGTTTGGGAGTCAGGACAATTATAGGCGGGATGAAACAACTCTTCAACTACGAATTCATAACGCTCTTGATTTTCCTGTGTCTACAATAGAGAAGCAAGTGTAGCCATGGCATCTGCTGCTTTGTTATCATTTCTGGGGATCTGTTCAAAAGTTATTTCTATAAAGTGTTTCTTGAAATCATCCACCATCTTTTTATAAGGCATGAGTTTGTCATCTTTGGTTTGATAGTCATCATTGATTTGATTAATGACAAGCTGGGAGTCTCCAAAGACTTGAAGTTGTTTAATATTCCATTCTACAGCCATTTTGATGAATAGAATGTCTGCTTCTGATTTATGTTGTGTTCCTTTAGTGATGCTTTCTCTTGATCCATGTTGTGTTCCTTTAGTGATGCTTTCTCTCGATCCATGATGTATTCCATTATTGATGTCTTCTCCCAGACTGATATTCGGGTGATGTATTGTAAGATATGGATCGAACCTTGGAACGTCTATATATGACCAGGTAAAGTTGACTTGCCATCTTTTGAATGGTTCAAAATATTTCTGCCTTGCTAGTTCTGATAAAGAGATTGTTGCTGTTGGATGTAGATCAGTTGTGCCAATGATAATTGCCTTTGCTGGTGCTATTATGATAGATATCTTCTCTTGATAACATTCAGGTAAAGTGTCAAATCTCCCATCTTCTGGTGCCTCAAGGAGGTTTTCACTGTTGGATGCGTCCTTTGTTTTTACTTTTTCATGGTCTAATGTTGCCAAGAAATGGTTTTCAGCATTAGACCTGATATTGTTTTCTTGATTTTCAATTTTGTGACTAGGAGATTTGATATCCATTTGACTTGAAGATACGTTAGCAAAATCCCTGGTGAAATTTGTTGCGGGTTTGATTTCATCAAGATATAAGGATATGGCATGGTCATTAGGTAAGGTATCAATAGCAGTGTCTCCTTCATTTTCCCAGTCCGTAGGTTCAGGATAGCTTAATGGTAAAGGATTTTTAGGTTGAGATGTTTCAAAGATATTAGGTGTCATGATAGAGATGTCGAGGCTTTCAGTATGTATGTCGATGTCTAGAATGATACTCTCATCAGAATGACCTTATACAAGTAGCTCCTGATCGTCCTCAGTTAAGTCCATGTTAGTCGAATGTGATTCTGATTCAAGTAGGCTAGTTCCTAATGTTTGTTTTGCATACATGTGAAATACATCGACTACTATATCTGCTTCTTCCCTTTCAATTTGAAGTTGCTCTTGTTTGTTTTTCCATGATATCAAATATTCTCCATTTCCTTGATCTTTCAGCTGCATTTGTTCTTCCATGTTTGATAGAATTGATTCAAATGATTGTTCCTTGGATTGTGTGCTTGAAGGTGCTACCTCTCTGTTATGTGAAACAATGACCTCTTGAGCTGATTTCTGATTATTACAATGCTGTAATGGATTTGATTCTGCTGATATTGTGATTTCTTGTCCATTGTATGGAAACTTTAAGCACTGATGATCTATTGATAGAATAGCCTATATATCCTGAATCCATGGTCTCCCCAAGAGTATATTGTATGGTAGATCCAAGTCTAAAACTTGACATGCTGTGTCATGTTGCAAGGGTCCCACTATGATGGGTAATATCACAATTCCTTTGGAGTAATGTTCTTCTTCACCAGATGTTGTGATTTTTATCCTTTTATGGGGATTAGTTGCATCTTCTGAATATCCTAGAGCACAGACAAGATTCATAGAGCAAATGTTCAAGCTAGCTCCCCCATCTATTAGGACACGTTTAACAAGAATTCTATGAATGAGGACTTCAATTTGCAAGGAAGCGCTATGCGGATGTTGCGATGAATCAATGCTTGGATATGAAGGAGATGAGCTTTGAATAAGATCCTCTGAAATAGGCTTGATAGAAATCATGGATATCGCTTGGGGAACTTCAACTTTGGATGCATTATTTGGCAAGGATGCTATGGAAGGTTCTTGCAAACTTTTAGGAGGTGTAGGAATAGATGCCTTTGGAGAGTCAATTTCCTTATGGATGGATGGATCATTGTTAGACATGGGTGCACGATTTTGATCTTCTTTAGCCAAATCCTTTAGGGATCTCTTTAAGAGGTGCATAAAAGAGCCACCTTTCTTTTGAAGTGTGTTTGAATCCTTGTTAGGTTTTAACATAGTTTGATTTTGATTTTGAATTTGTTTGATTGCTCTGACATGTTGGTTTGTCATGTTTTCTTCTTGTGTTTTTCTTTGGTATGTCATGTTGATATGATTTTCAGCTATTTCAAATGTTTCAGTGATCTTATGTCTCTGCTCTCTTGTTAAAGTGGGCATTGTGTTTGATATTGTGCTAAGATTTGATTGTCCAAAAGGTTGTTTTGGGTAAGTGATCAATAGTCAATTTCAAGGCCATAAAGTGATATGACACTAAAAGATGGTTCAAGTGTTTAAAGGTTTGCAAGTTTTTTGATCTTCGGTTTAGGAGTGCAATGATGATGATTGATGAGAACCAAGTCCAGTAGGCACGATCTATCCTACAATGTGGGACAAAGTTATCCTAACCAAACATTTCAGTTTCGTGATAAAGGATGATTGATCCTAATGAGAAACTATGTTTGAGTGATCAGTTTATCAAAGAGGGTGGTAATGCACTTTGAGATGTTTAGATCTTGAACTTGTTGGGGGTGAACACTTTGAAAATCTTGAGGTGTTTATTTTCTAAAGTTTGATTTTGACAAGTGATAACTTGACCAAGCAAACCAAGCAGACAATTTAAGCACAGATTGACAGACACCAGGTGTTTATGTTTACTGCAATTTGACCAGACAAAAATGACAACTCTGAAATAGGTATGCAGGACACAGCTCTGGACTGACAGATGTAGAGTTTCATATGACAGATTATGTAGCATAGGACGACAAGAGATACAAGACAAAACAACAGACTAGTGACTTCATGTGAACAACAGTTTGTCGTACGACATAGAACCTTGACTCGTACAAAAGAAGATCAAGAAATACGATAGAGACTCCTAACTCGTATGATAAAGGATCAAAAAATATGACAGAGACTTCTGACTCGTATGACAGGTATTTGAGCAGTGATAAAAATTGTTTGCTTGTTTGAGTTTTGATCACTGAATTTTGATATTTTACTTTGGTTTTCCAGTTTTAAGTGTCTGATTTTTCAATTTAGGGATGAATACATAGCAAACACATGATGTGATAAATGACTCCAATCAAGCTAAAACCTAAGGAAGTTGGCTGAGAATGAAAACCTTTGCTTGCTGACTTAGGTACACACCCAATAGCTAATCAGAATACGGCTGCTGAGTCTCACGCAATGGATTCTCAACGTCGTATTATCCGACTCCAAACGCTAATGGGGGCACGATATGGCAAGTGTCTTGGGAGAGTTACTATCTCTCTTGCACAAAGATTATCACCCTTTCGGAGGTGAATCGGGTAGCTTCTATTTTAATCGGCACTAGTAAGGGATCCATTCGGCGCGTCGAGGTATAAACTCAATTAAGAGGTCTCCTAGCCTTGAAACCCAAGGTTTGATATACCCGAAGGTACGGAGGAGAGCTATTCCCGAGCACTGTCGTTGCTTTGATTTTTATCAAAAACACCTTTATTTTATAGTGGGTTGGATTACTTGGCATTAGTCATTCCCACTTAGGTCGTTCCCCTCTCACTGGCCTTAATGGCTAAGAGTTAATAACTCCTCGGGAGGGCAGGCCTGCTAAAGAGATACACTAATGAAAGCAAAAAGATGAGTCTAGCTTTCTGATCACCTAAGAAAGGTGAGAGCATACTCGCCTATCATCAAAGACACATAAGACATGATAGTTCATTTCTTTAAGCCCAAATTGAAATGTACCTAAAAATCTTTAAGAATACACAAAGTTTTTTTTTAGCTGAATCCTTAGGCAACCTGCAAAAACTCATTAGTAGTCATTGTTTTGAATTTTATCTTTGACAAGTGTATCTGCAAGAAAGAGTTAGGCTGCAAACATCTCATAGACATAACAAGATTAGCATTAGTGATCCAAACTATGAAATTTTTAGAAAAATTATATGAAATTTTATCCTAACTTCATATAGACATAACTTTCTGCTCAGGACTCGAAATTACAAGTCGTTTACCTCGTTGGAAAGGTCTCCAAGAGTTCTAGATGCAATTTTCTAGCATGATTGATTATCTAGCAAGAATAGCATGATTAAGCTATATGAATGATTGATTATCCTAGCATTATTAAGCTAAGATTTAAGCTAAATTGAGCATGATAACATTGTTAAGAATGATAAACTATAAGCTAGATGCCTATAATAACAATGCAAATGATGAAATCAAATTGGGACCCTTATTGCTCCAAAATGAGGTCTATTTATAGGATTTCCCAAGGCTAGGGGTGAGTTGGCATGAATCAACAGTTGAGATTGATCTGAAGATATCAATGGTTAAATTGGAGGAAGTTGGCAAAGGGAGTTGGATTAAAGGGAACACTTAGTGACAAGTGTCACAAAGGTTCTAGAAGATGTTGGATGAAAGGGGACAAGGTGATAGGTAGAATGGGTTAGGTTTAGGAATGGTTAGGTTTAGGAGTGGTAGAAGTTAGGAGAATTTGAATTTAGAAATTCAAATATTAGGAAAATGACTAATTAGTTTCAACAACTCATGAATTTGAATTGTTTTAATTAATTAGGAGTTGGAAGAAATGAATTTGGTGGGGGGAATTAATTAATTTGAATTAATTAATTAAAGGGGTGAAATGAAATGAACCTATTTAATAAATCCTTAGATTTATTAATAAGTAGATGAATAAGAGATTTAATCAAATTGCTTAGTGAATTCAATTAAATTGGGGAGGAGAGATTAATTAAATAATTGTTTATTTAATTAATTATCTTCAGACCATTTTTAGGTGTATACACAAGTTATCCACCCCTGAGGGTGATTGGTTTGATGAACCTATCAATTCTATCCATCTCAAGAAATTTTATGCTTGAGATATAAAGTCCTAAAAAAATCAATAAAAAACATATAAAGTCCTAAAAAAAACAATAAAAAAGCATATAAAATCCAGAAAATGCAATAAACTTAGGTGGTGAAAACCTGGTAAACAGGCACTATCTAAGAAGTAATTTCCTCCATCTATGAGATCTCTTTGTGCACCTATTCACTCTATTCTATTATATCTATCGCTTCCATCTATATTAACTTATCCATTCCATCTTTTCCATTCATTTGCTCTGAACCATCAGTAGAAATAAGCAGCTTACCAACAGTTAACAAATCTTTGACATACTTGTCGTAGTCACTGCCTTAGATTTTATTAGCATCAATCAATCTACATTTGTATCTCACCATGGTTTGGATCTTGATCAATTCATACATCCATAATAAATTTTTGTTTCCACTAGGGGCAAAACCTTAATTCCTTTTGCTAAGGTGATCTTTTGAATCTTTAAAAAACCAAAAACATTCAGAAAACCTGGAAAAACCAAAAACATTTAGGGTTTTTGAAACAGATAACGAGCAACAAAACAATGAAGATCAAGGCATTTCATCAACAACAGAATCATGGAACTCGGAAACTGAAGAATCAATCAGCAAGCTATAGAGGATTATCAAAGATCATTCATTAAGATGATTATATTAGTTAATGACCATAAGAACATGTGATTGACATACAAGGTTCAGTGTTTATATCTTCATTTTATTGCTAATCATGTACTCTATACAACTCAAGGATGTCCATGACTAGAGAAGCTATGATGGGGCATGATTATTTTCTTTGATTGTTGTTTGTAGTTTATCTCTTACTATAGTATGAACTTTGTTACTACTTATTAAGTTGCCATTAGTTTTATGTCCAAAGTTATTCTATATACTCTAGTCAGTTACTACTACCAAAACATTCAGTCGGTAAGCACAGAGAAGTTGATTATAAAAGAAAGTAGTCACAGAGCCCAGTATACACCGAGTTGTCTACCGAGTAACATTGTATGTCCACTGAGCAGCAATAATGATACACCGAGTTGATATACACCGAGTGAAACATGTTACCAGATTCATTGAACCTAGACACACATGTGGAAACGTGTTACAAGATCGAGGAACAAAGAATCATTATCACATTGGAAATTGCACTTAAAGATTGTGTATGATTTTGAGGTCATCTATCCAATGAAATATTTTGTATGGTTATTCATTCGATAAATCATGTTTGTAAGATCGAAGCAATGAACCAGATCACTGACTTAAGAGATCTATTTATATAGCATGAATTGGGATCAGATAATGAGAGAGGTGTATGAAGCAAGACATGTGTGATACATAAGAAAGCACTGAGTGTTATGACTTTTACAAAGACACAAAGGTCACCGAGAAGGATTTCAGAGAACAGTCAAGGAACAGAGTAAATAGAAGGGTTTACCGAGTTACTCTATGGGTTACCAAGGTATCCTATAAGCAAGGTAATCTCATTTTGAGCACATAGAATTTGCTATAACATTTTAGATGTAAAGTTGCAAATATTTGTAAAGATTTTATTGTAATATTTTGAGTTGTAAGAGAAACCTTTAACAGGGTAAAAGACTCTAACAAAGTCTATAAATTGTAAAGCCTTTAACCAGGTGCAGCATTTAGAATAAGTGTTGTAAAATCCTTTAGCAAGGTAGATCTAATGATCTTGATACTCCTAACAGGGTAAGCTATCAGAAATATCTAGACATGTAGCTCTAACTGAGCACTCTTTATTATTTCAATAGTGAAGTTGTGGGTGCCATCCCCATCGCAATTTTTCTCTCTAACCAAGAGTTTCTGCGTAACCAAAATATATGTGTTATGGAGTGAATCATGGATGATTGTTATCTATTTGTTTTAGCTTTATGTTATGTTACAACAGTTTTTGTTTTATGCATAACAGTAAAGATATTGTTGATAAAAGGTTTTGAAGTACTGATTCACCCCTCCCCTCTCAGTACATTAGCTTTCCATATTGGGCCTAACAATTGGTATCAGAGCTTCAATCTTGGAAAAGGGTTTGACAACCTAAAGAGAAAGATCTTATAAATGGAAGGCTATAAACAATCTCAGAGAATTGTGTATCTGCAAGAAGAGTTGGATCATGCTAATCAAGTGATTGCAGACATGCAAAAATCATTGAAAGTTAGAAGAAGATTGTCTGATGATTTGCAGTACTCTCAAGAGTTAGTGGAACAGATTAAGACATCATCTGAGAATAGTATATCTGAAGAGATGATTGGAGAATTGAAAGAAAAGAATAAAGCACTGACTGATCAGCTAAAAGAAATGAAAAGAGGACATGAACATTTCAGCACATAGATGACTGAAAATCTTGATGCATTGAGGACAGTTGAGGATAAAGTAAGAGATCTAGAAAGAGAAAAACAACAGCTTGAAGCATTAGTATCTGAAAAGAATGATGAAATCACTAGGATGACTGGAATACAAAGTAATCTGTCAGATCAATTGGGTTATGCACATCATGAAGTAAATCTAAAGGCTAATGAGAATCAAGCATTGAAACTTGAAGTATCAAGGTTGACCGATGAACTTGAAACAGAGAAGAAATCCAAAGAAACACTGAAGAAGAGTTATGAAGCATTAAAGATGTTGGATGAGCAACTGAATACAAGAAGACCCAACAAAGATGTAGGACTCGGTTACAAAGGAAAAGACTCTACCGAGAAGGGAATCCACACTACCGAGAGAGGAGAATCATCAAAGCAAGCTGGAAACAAGAAGAACATCAAAAGAAAGAAGCATGTTTGCAACTACTGTGGAAATCAAGGTCATACTGCCAACATGTGCCGAATCAAAAAAGGTAAGCAGCCGAATGTCATTAGGTCTAATGGTTATTGTTACAATTGTAATAAATATGGTCACACATCTAATCAATGTAGGACAAAGTCTATTAGCTATTATCAGAAGGCAAAAATTCAAAGGATTTTGTAAAAACTACAATAGATATGGACATAGTACCAAGAAGTGTTGGTTTAAGCAGAAGAACTATATGTGGTCTGCACATCGAGCAAATGCTAGAGGTTACCAAACTCACACAGATCCTTACCGACAATATTTTGCAATACCATGGGATTACAATACAAGGATATGGTGTGAATGTTGTGGAAGATATGGACATATAAGTGCCAACTGCTTTATAAGGTTTGGAATGAACAACCGAAGATCCTGGAGAAATCCTAGTATGGCATGTTTTCATTATCACAAAGTTGGACACTTGGCTAGAGATTGTAGAGATCAACCTAGAGGAGACACTGAAGAAATAAAAGGCAAATTACAGATGATTTGGAAAAAGAAGGAAATTGTGTCAAATGAAGAAAGCACCTTACCTACTGAGTTAGGTGCACCTATTCCAAATTAATCGGTAAAGGTATGAAGGGACTGCATTCTCTCAAAGTTAAATCTTAACAGTTCCTATTTTATCATGTACTCAATTCAAAATTTGCATAGCTAAAGATGCATTAGGAAATTTGAAATTTTATCAAGTCTTTTGGAAGCCTGTCTAATCGGTGAATACAGGAAGACTGGCTACTTGGTAAAAGAAAAAAAAAAGGAAGTGGTATCGAGTGCATTTAATGTCTTTTGACCTAACCGCATGAAGTTCGATAAGGTATATTGTGTACTTAAAGCTTTTACGCGGTCATTTCACACTTACCAAGTTTTCAAGAAACAAGACCAAAGCGATTCAAAGGCGATCAAACCACCTCCCAAGCAAATTTCAAGGTATTTACACATCGATCTCAAGCATTTCTAAGAGCTAGTTTACCGATCATATCAGTTGTGATTATCTATTTTACATTTGCTAAGTGGAAGCGTCTGCCATTTAATAGTTCTCAAACCCTAGGGATCTTTTGTTAAAGTGATTATCCAAAATCTGCAATGGCACCTAAGATCTAGAAGCTTGTTGTTGTTGAGAATATTGAAAAGCCCTCACTAAAATACTCTCTAACTCCCAAAGTAGCATCTGAACTGGATGATAAAACTGCATTTTCACTCATTCCGGATAAGGTTTTACTAGTTGAGGATGTCAGATTCTTCACTAAGTGTCGTATTGAGGAACTAGGTCATGTTGAGATCAAGGACACATATGATGAATTGTGTACAGATGGAAAATTGGATAGCAAGTATGAACACATCAAAATCAAGGGATTGACTAAAGCCCTAACCTATCCCCATGTCTTCAAACCCCAATGGGTCAAGTTTGTTCTGAGCAGAGTTCATGATGATTTCATGTGGTTAGAGGAGCAACCATTCAAAATCACCAAGGAAATCATTCATTTGATCACCAGTTACCCTATTTTTGATCATGCCCGAGCTTAGAAAATGATATCACAAAAGGAATTGATCACTTTAACTGGAGTTGAATCAGATTGCAGAGGATTGAAACTGAACAATGTGACAGATGTAGAGCTGAAGTTTGCCATTAGAGTCATAGGTTATTGTTTCTTCTAATCGGCAAGGGAAAATAGTGTACCCTATGCAGCAATAGACTTGGCATATAAAATTGTGAAGAAAGGAATGAAAATTGATCATTGTGAAGTATTGTTGAAAAACCTGTTTGAGAATCTAAACACCATAAGGAAGCTGAAGAAGAACAACTCGGCTAACACACTGAAGTTTGGATCACTGTTAGTATACATGTTTTTCTATTTTGAGAAATTCTTTCCATCAGTCGGTAATGTAGTTTGGGAGCTACACCGACCAATCACCCATCAAATCAATGACTTCATCAAATGGCTAGGTGATAACTTTAATGATATTATGGATGATTACTTTAGCAAGTTTCAAGAAAGGATGCATAACAGGTACCGGATCCCACCTCAGTTAGTAGAGAAATACAAGGATGACATATGCTTTGAAGTAGACACCGATTACTGCTATGTTAATGCTGTGGAACCGAGAACTCAATCTTTGCCACCTATGGGTTATGAGATTGATTTTGACATCACACAATAGTAGATAGATTTTTTTCTTACATTACCAAGGCATGCTACTAAGCTGAGATATGGTACATATGAAGAAGTGATAGAGAAAGTTAAGATGAGTATTGTAGTACCAAAGGCTACAAGGAAAGCAACAAAAATGATCAAGGCATTAACGGAGAAATTTGGTGAAGGTTATTCCTCCACACCTATCAAGGGCACTATAGTCATCATCGAGGAGGAATCTAAAGCTCAAGAGGCAGCTATTACATTGAGCACTGAATTGCCTAAAGGGAAAGTTTTGAAAAGGAAGAAACCAGATACATCAAAGGTATCACCAACTCCTTCAGTCAAGCGCCCAAACACAAGATCATTTGCAGCATCACCGAGTAAGAAACCAAAGAATGTTGCCGCACCAAAGGTAATAAAAACTTATAAGAAATCTACTTAGAGACTCATTTTGACTAAAGAGTCCAGTGACACCGAATCTGAAGATGCAAGCAAATTTCAGATAGTTAAGAGCAAAAAGGAAGAAGTACATAGTGTTGATAACTTTTGTGCTAATATGAAGCAATATGGTGGATTTGGATCATTTAAATATGTTAAGTATGAATCCAAATCTGATGCAGAAAAGAGACAAATAGAAGAAGCTGTAATCTGCACTCTTCTAAAATTCTGATTGGTCCCATTGGAAGTAACTAATTCTCTTCCAAAAGAATTATATTTGCATATTGATAACAGGTGGAAATATGCCATGGACTCGGAAAAGAAAATGAGAGAAAGAAGTCTAGTACATCTCTTTCTAGACATGTCGGTAGATGAAATAAGTGAAAATCTGAAAAACTACCACTCAAACTTCCTAGTCAAGCAAAGAGCCTTGAAATTGATGAATGGATTTTATTTGGATGTAGAGAATGAGACCAAGGAAAAATGGTGGGAAATCTTTCAAATCAAGAATGATGGTGAGCAAGTTGAAGTTGAAATAGTTGATGTTACCAAGCAAGATTTTGATATCACTAAGCAAGACCCTGCTGACACTATACAAATTGATGAGGATATCATGGACACCGAGGCACCTAAATAGGAAATGATAGAAGGGAATGCATATGCCAAACTGGTATCCAGTGAGTCAATTTTGGAGAAAGTTCAGCCCTATCCTCCGGTCACTCAACCTATTTCAACCGAGGCCCCTCAAGATACTGAATAAGGGACAGAAGGTCACAAGTCTACAGAAGGAGAAGCTACTTCTTAGGCCACCAGGGAACAGACCTCTCAAGCCCCTTCTAGCATTGAAAATGTTACAACTGAGACCCCAAGCACAGAAGCACCGAAGGAGAAAACAGAGGCTACAAGAATTGACAAAAGTGTTGCCTCTACCGAGCAACCTACCGAGGGTAAGAAAGGCTCACAAGCCATTGTGTTAGTTCAACCGATGAAAGGTAAAGAAAAGAAGATGAAAAATCATAGTTTCAAATTAGATTTATCAAAACCAATAGTGATGCCGAATGTTGACATTTCTAAACTAAAAGGGCAAGCACTCCTTGAATTCGGTGAACTATGCAAAGCCAAAGCAAACTAGGAGAAACAAATGGCTATTCAAAAGAAAAACAAAGTACTTCAGAAGGTGAAAGCACTATTAACAGATATGCTACCTGAAGCTACAGTGAGAACAGATGCAGCCATCCATATTCAACTGGATGAACTCCTAACTAAAATTGAGACATCTGGAGTAGACACATCTAAATATTTGAGCAAGTTAAAGGACAAAGAGCTCACTGCTAAAATGATTGAAGAGGTACAGAAAGCTATTACTATCGGTAAAGTAAAACTTATTAAATTTATTGTTGAGTTGTCCCCTCAACTCAAGCACATTCTTTATTTATTTCATAAACTTTGTTCATTTTCTTTATTCATTAAAGATATCAAAAATAAAACAGAAGTGATTGAGAAAGAGATCACCGATCTCTCAAATAAGTTGACCACTGAGCCAAACTCTATTCAACATTTCTACACCAATCTACAACAGCTCATGGCTCAACAATTGGAACTTAGGAATGAAGAGCACAAGATCAAGATGGATATAATGACTCTTCAAACATTATTCATTCCTCATCTTTCATCCGTCCAAGAGCAGATCAACAAGGCTACCTCCCTATCCACTCAACAAGAGGGAAGCACCTTAGATGGACTAATCTCACTATTAGTTGACATTACAGCTCATAATTCACTCATGGACAGTGTCAAGGATGCCCTCTCTGTCGCTCTTATTGATGCAAGGACAAAGTACAAATCCATTTTTGACCAGTTGCCTCCACCAAATGGTAACTAAGTTTTGATGTTTGACAAAAAGGGGGAGTATAGTATATAGTATCAAAGTATACAGGGGGAGTATACCGAGTGAAACAGAGTATTCAAATGCACAGTTAATTTTGACAAGAAGAGTAGTGAACCGAGCAGAGACAACCGAGCAGTAAACACAGAATATTGATCACCGAGCATGCAAATCAGAGTTTTGTACAGTATATTGATAAGGGGAGTATATCTAAATATACTATTTTATTGACAAATGTATGTACTGTCTGTCTAATCAAATTTTATAAGTATATAGATTTTTGAGTTATGACTTTGAAAGAAGTTTTGTCAAACTATAGATAGGAAAATGGAATGCATCAAAGCAATATTAAACTAGCTCAACCACAAAATCTAGATTGCAATGATAAGAAATCCTAAAAACATTCAATAAAGGCATGAAGATGAAATACTAAAATGAAACACAAACCAAAGCATGTATCTCCTTCATTGTTCCTCCATTGTCCTTCTTTCTCCTCCAAATAGTGGATTTGTGTGGATCTCACCTACAAGTGCAAAAGCATGAAGCAAGATTGATTTTGATAGCACGAGGATACTAGAAGCATGGTTGATTGATTCGATTCGAAAATGTGATTAATTGAATGACAAAAGGAACTCATTCAATTTATAGACAAATTGGAGAGAGGACAAGATTAGCATGAAGAGATTTGAAAGGAAATTCAAATCAAGAATGGCAAAATTATGACAAGTGTATGACAAATTGCTATGCAAGGTGTTATGACAAATTATGACAAATTGCTATGCAAGATGTTATGACAAAAAAAAGAAATAGAAATTAGAAATTAGGAGAAATTAGAAAATTAGTTTAGAAATGATGAATTGGAAATTAGGAAATTAGAAATTGATGAAATTAGAAAATTAGGTGAATTAATTAATAATTTTTCATTCATTAATTAATTCACAAAGAGAGGGGGAATTAATTAGCCAATTAAATAAATATTTAATTGTGACAAGAAGACTTAGGATAAATAAATAAATTATTTAACCTAGAGGGAAAATGACAAACAAGATTAAATGAATAAATCATAAAACCCTAGAAGATGAATTAGAAATGCAAGGACGACAATTAGGTCTTGACAAAACATAATTTATGTAGGGTCGATTTGATCATGATTCTGACTGACAAAGGACCAGTGTTGATAAATGATTAAAATTGGTTGACAAAAATCAATGACAAATTGACCAAGATTGACAAGGAGATCAACTTGATAAGCGCCAATTGGCATGATTGAAGAGGACAAGGATCGATGACGAATTGATCGTAAAATAACAAAATTGGCAAGGATAAGGATCGATGACGAATCGATCACAAAATGATGAGATTGACAAGGACAAGGATCGATCACAAATCGATCGCAAGATGACAAGATTGACAAGGACAAGGATCGATGACAAATCGATCGCAAGATGACAAGATTGAAAAAGATGAGGATCGATGACGAATCGATTGCAAGACGACAAGATTGACAAGGACGAGGATCGATGACAAATCGATCGCAAGATGACAAGATTGACAAAGACGAGGATCGATGATGAATCGATCGCAAGATGATGAGACTGACAAGAGGACAAAACCCTAATTCTATCATCAATTAGGATTGACGATGTCCAAAATAATGATACATGTGCACACACATTGATGCGACAGGATAAGATCGACCAAAATCATGACTGAAGATTGTTATCGACAAGACCTAATTCAAAAGTGAGAAAAATGAAGAATGCAAAAGGAGGACTCAATGCTCACAAATGATAAAGACCAAATGCGCAACATAGAAGAAATGTTAATGCGACGCAAGAACCCTAAAATAAGGGAATGCGCAAATGTTAAAGTATGACTTCGCAAGCGTTGACCATTTTTAGACGTCTACATTTTGCCCCTCTTTGAGACAATGCGATTTTAAGCGTTGTTTCAAAGAACAATAATGAAAATGCCCCAGACAATAACAATGACATATGCATGCCCCCTCGAGGAATTGGCCGGAAACATCCAGAAAAGAGGCCAATTAGTCAATAAGAATAATAGAAAATGATAGGTTCGAACAGATCAAGAATTGAAGGTCGGATACACAAATTACAAGCAATAGAAGGTGCAAAAAAACTGTGACCAGCATAAGATGGAGAGCATGCACGTCCATCTAAACACTAACAAAGATCTATAAATGAGACAAGGAGAAGGAAAAGAGCTCATTTGCACTAGCCAAAGGGGAGGAATTGTTGCTCGGGAAAAAGACACTTGCATAGAGATGGCGAACATTCCAATGGTAGATCACCTTGGGGAATGTGTATGCACCTACAGACGATCAGACGACACGGGAGCAGCGGTATGTAGCTCAAAAACCCATATTGTCAATTTCATGAATTTTGCGTGATTGCGGGACATTGCGAGGCCCATAGGGAAGGGAGAAATGGACATCTGCACCTATGTGGGCACATTCTGTGCCTATGTAAGGATGTTCTATGCCTGTGTAGGGTACACAAGCACAGCTTGATGCTGCACAGGCATAGGACAGGGTACACAAGCACAATTGTGCACTGAAAACACTAATTTGACCGAAAACAACACGCAGATGATCCCGAAAAGAGGGATAAGGATAGGATAGGTCAAAATAGATAAGAAAAACCCTGATTGGTGCATGAAACAAGGAAATGCAGCCCTTAGGAGAAAACCCTAAAACTGACAAAGTGTGCCCCAATTATGATGCAGAGTCGACAGTATCCATTGATTACACGGGAGAACAAACCCGACCGCTTCATGTTGCGACATAGAGTCAAGAGCACAGACAAAGATACATTAGCAGGACTTGGATTATACTATATTACATTCATGCCCGAGATTAGGGCAAACACAGGACTACTTACCACATTAGCAAAGCGATGCGATGACATTCAAAGACTTCCTCATTCCATCTGCCGACTAGAGAGGCAACGGTGACACTAGAGGATGTGTGGCATATACTCTGCATTCCTATTCATGGGGAGATGGTGGTATACAACCTAGTGATAGGGAGAGACACTTTGTGTAGATTATTTGAGTGCGATGCAGATGAACTTGATATCATAGAGAGGGAGATTGGCTGGGAGACCATGGCAGCAGAGTACAATCAACAATATGTGGTGATAGCAGTGGTTATAGCATGCCTATTAGCAGGGGACAGACGAGGACATGGATTCCCTATGGGATGGGGAAGAGTGCTAGAGCAGATGGCAACAGAGGGGACACTATATGCATGGGGACCATGTGTGTTGGCCATGCTATATTTTTAGTTGCATCAGATAGCATATCAGAGGGTTCAGACTTTGAGCTGTGGGGTCACACTGTTACATGTATGGGCATTTGAGCACATAGCCATATGTCGACCGATTGCAGAGAGACAGGTAGTACCACGTCGACCATATGTGTACTGTTATGGGGGTACACTGAGAAAGGGTCCATTCAGATACATATTGTATTGGCGACATGAGCTAGATAGATTGAGAGATTTCACATGGAGGCCATATCTTGATTGCCCTGGATGGTCAGATGATAGTGATGAGCTACCGTATTGCAGATAAGAGAGATGCCTAATTGGGCGACCAATGAACCACCAAAGAGTGATTAAGATGTACCTATCAGAGAGAGTCAGATGACAATTTGGAGAGAGGTAGGGTGTACCGATAGGGACTGCACACTTTGCCCGATCTCATAGAGAGACAAGTCAGTGGGGGAGGATGATTCAGCCACACATAGCATATGTCGACTTCACACAGCTATAGCAGAGACAATGGGATTGGAGATTAGATGTTGTGGATGCTGAGATGACAGAGGAGTATGAGCAATGGTTTGCACGATGACGGCCAGTGCCATTGACAGATCCTGATATTCCAGTACCTAGGAGATAGGAGGACTTCCCACTCGCTGGAGAGGAGGAGGCAGATGATGAGGATGAGGAGGATGATGAGGACTGAGGTGATGAGGATGACGAGGATGATGAGGATGGAGGTGATGAGGATGAGGAGGATGAAAAAGATGGAGGGCATGATGAGGACAGAGATGAGGATGAGGAGGATGAGCCAGATCCAGCCGATCAGGAGTCATTGCAGGATATACCCACAGAGCCAAAGAGAGCTAGCAGAGAGGACATGGAGATATGTAGGGCCACCATAGCGAGTCAACATGATCACATTGTGACATTAGAGAGACAAAATGCTATCTTGAGGACAGAGCAGGATCAGTTTAGAGCAGAGATAGCCAGACTGATAGCATCTCGAGATACAGCAATAGCCCAGGCACAGCAAGCAGAGCAGAGAGTGACCGAGTATATTGGGTCAATTAGGGATGTGATGTAGAGGTATGGTCTACACAACTTGGAAAAACCCAAATTGCTCACTTGCTCAATAGGCAACACTACCCCTTTGGGAAAAGAGGTTCTCCCAACCAGACCTCACACCTTACAAGAACAAATATAACATCTCAACACATATTTTTCCTTCCCCATAACCCCCCATTGAGACATTTCACAAAAGTCACCATTAATGGATTAACAACCCCACAGGCAAAATGCTCAAAAAGTGCTCAAATGGCTCACTCCCCTCCAAGTAAGGTTTATATGTTTCCCAAAGCCTTGTACAGGTTTGATAGGTCTAATGGATCATAAAATATCCAAATCCACCCTCTGGTTTTCTCCTCCAAGTCCCCAAGGTATCCAAGCCCAATTTGGCTCTCTAGGCCCACTAGTCTCCAAAAACAACTTTTTGGCTTACAACACAAAATCTCCAAAGGACACCTATATTTTATTACACACATCAAATACACTCCCTTGGGCAGCACTTTTTCCAAAAGGAAAGGGCTTGAAGGCTTCAAAAAACCACATTTCTACCAAACCCTCAATGATGACAACAAGGACTAATTCAAGCACTTAATGAAGGAAGTACCATTTTTACACACCATATCAGAAAAGTATGACTTTGAGCATTTATGGGAATCCAAAATAATACCAATTCCAAGGTTTTATACACTGGTTTACAATTCACCAATAGTTATGGGGTTTTTTTGTGTCTTTTTACTACTTTTGCATTGCCAGCCACATAGAGATGTCTGGATTCTTTTAATTTCTGCTCTTTCCAAACACTTCCTCCAGGTTTGAAACAAAGAAAATCTTAAAATGCAGTCCCAAATCTTCCATCCAACCGAGTTTTAGATTTTTTTCATGGTTAAAATGGAAGAAAAGGGAAAAGAAATGTGAAACCCTAGGTTTATGCCCTTTCACGGGCTGTCTTCACTAAAACTTCAATATCTCGCTTATTTCTCCACTTAAAATGCTCTAGTTGGACTCAAATGAAAGGTATTTCACCCCTCTAACTCATCATGGAATAATTTTTCAGTTTTCAGATCGTACAAGCCCGTACCAACCAATATAGCAGCAAATTTGCAGGAAAATACAGAATTTTTATTGCTTCAAATTATCAACTTTCACATTATTCTTCAACCAACCTCCAAATTGGTTTTTTGAGGCATAATATAGCCATCCCAACATGTTCCAACTGAAATCAGGTGGTTGTGAATGTTAGGAACTGATTTTAACAACTTTTCAAAAAGTTGTTCACCAATATTGACAACATTTGTCAATTTTTTGACAATTTTGTATTTTACCAACAAACTATCTTCAAACATAGACCTAGGAGCCTAAACATATTATTTTGGACCTAATTTGACAAAAATACACTTGAATCACTAAATCCACACATCCTAAGTCCTTTTGACCATAGTTGACCATAGAGTTTATAAAGCACCCTAGGCCACTAGGCCTTACAAAAATGGACTATGAGGACTTTATTATCCAAAATAAACATGAAAATGGGATTCTAAGGTCCCTTACAACACCTTGAAACAAAACATGAAATTCATTGAAGAAGAAATGATTAATTTTAGTCTTGTGCCCCTGCACCATACCACCGGGGTGGGCTGATCTCATTTCCACATGAGATAAGTTGGTCCAATGAAGTACCATGCTTCAGAATCTCTGCCTCATCCATCCATACAGCCTCTTCAACAGGTTTTCCTACCCATTTCACAAGGTATTGTTTGTACTCTTTGTTTCTGGTCTTCTTGATGACTTTCTGTCATGCCCAACTTTTGGGCACGAACGGAATAATTTATTTTAAAAAAATACTTAACTAATTAACGACTTACTTAATTAAAATGATGCAACTTAGTTTGGTCTTACTACATTTGTGTCGATCAGGTAATTAAATTTAATTTAGTAATGAAGATAATTGAGTTATCTAAGAGCTAAAATTTCTCCCAAAAAGGAAATTCACTAAGCTTCATTAATAAATAATTACAATCTCAAATATGGCGATAAATCTCGAATATAAACGTTTTAAAATTTATCTTATTTTTCTTAATCCACTAGGATTCCTAGTTTAAATACCCTCGTTATTTAAACGCCTTATTAAAATAAATTCCCCTGGGATTTAAAATACTTTATACCCTTAGGCTAAATTGGCCCTCTTGGCCCTACCAGGAAACTTAGTGTTTACACCCCTTTATTTTTAAATCTAATCTACCTAATTATTAAAATCCCTCTTATAAAATTTCTTCTACATTCATTAATAATTTAAAAAGAAAAATAACATTACTTAATTCTAAAATCAAATATATGAATCCAATTTAATAAAGAAGATAAACCCCTCAAGAAATTAAACCCTCTCCTACATTTGTCAAATATTGCAAGACTTAGTTTACTAACTAACTAATTTAATTCCTATTAAATATCATTTTAAGACTACTTATATATATATATATATATATATATATATATATATATAGATATATATATATATATATATATATATATATACACATATATATATATATGTTTTATATAATCATTTATATATTTAGTTATAAACCTCTCATATGTGAGTTTTTTTTTTTTTTGATTATAATCCAAAACCTCACATGTTTATTCAAATTGTGAGAGTGTTGCCCTAACCCGAAACTAGGGTTAGGGTGAACACGTTATTACAAATCCCTTTTTTTTTTTTGTGCTATGTGTGAGTGAAACCCCATATATTTTTTGCGTGCTTGTGTGTGCAGGAGAGACGGCGGCCACGGGAGGGGGGCGCAGTGCCGAACGAAGCCCAACCCTTTTATTTTATTTTTTGTGCGTTCGTGTAATGGCCGAGCGGGGAGGGAGTTCGCTAGCACCGCGGTGTTTTTGTTTGAAACCACGGCATCGTTATTTATTAGCAAACACGGCGTGGAAGTGGGGAGCGGAGCGGTGTGGTGGGGGGAGATGTCGCAGCGCGGGCACCGCCAGCTGCGGACGGCGCCGCCCGTAGTCTGCGGCCCCCGCAGGCTGCGGGCATCGCCGCCCGCAGTCTGCGGGTGCCGCAGGCTGCGGCCGCCGCCGCCTGGGTGCTGCGGCCCCCGCTTAACATGCACAACCTCTTTTTTTTTTGTTAAACGTTTTTTTTTTTGTGTTTGTTTCTTCAAACGTTGGTTTTACTTTCAATCATTCGGGGCATGGTAACATGTAAATAAGGTGATTCACAGGGTTAATACTCCAACATATATATATATATATATGTTTTTATGTGTATATCATTGAATCTTCTTTCTGTAACAGATTTATATGCAATAAATTTTCTTATCAGACATGATTCAGTTTTATTTCTTTTTATATATATATATAAAATGTGAAATAGATTTAGTAAGGCACATTTTTTTTTTGTTTCTTTATCTGTTACCTAACAGAATAACAGAATAGCATGCAAGGAGAATAAATGAAAATAAATAAACATATATATATATATATATATATATATATATTTTGCCACTCTTTAAAACTAAGATCCATATAGGCTTTCCTTTTAAGAATAATATTATTGTTTGGTGTATCTCTAAGTACAAGGATATTTTTTTTTTTTCCAAATGAGATTTGCAGAAATTAAAATAAGGAGAATATATCCTATTTTGAAAGCCAAATAACTAAGACTAATTACAAGAAATAGACTCCTTATTAAATTTCTTTTGCTGCAATAAACAGAAAAATAAAAGACTGTTTTTAAATAAATTTACAGCAGCATGTTCAACTAAAAGGAATATGGATTTACAACTAATATTATTTTCAGGTTTCACAAAGGTACATCTATATATATTATTTTTTTTTTAAATGAAAAACATGAAGATTTAAATGCAACTAACACATTTCTTTCTCTTTTTTTTTTTGCAATACTACCAAAGTAGGGAAAAATACTATGTATTCCATTAACAGATATAAATACAAATGAGCATGGTTACAAAGGGGTTTTGAAATTTAAAACTACATTTTCCTTTTCATGATAATAGAAGTACATTGCTTCATTCCCTTTTTTTTGAAAATAATCCACACAATGACTTTCTCTTTCTTTTACAAGCTAATATTGGTTACAAAAATTATTCTTTCCTTGTAAATACACACAATCTAGCTCACTTTTTCTTCCCTTTACAAACCCCCAATAGTGAATACATTGTCCTAGTAACTCTTTCTGCAACATAAAACAGCCACATAGCTCTTTAATCCATCTTTTCCCATTCCCATGCAACCTGCAATAAAACACATTTTTTGACCATGGGAAGCTCACCTCCCAGCCTAGGCTTACTAGAAGCCACCCCCGAGCTTGGAGAACCAAGCACTAGACGGGTTACAAACAAGCAACTCCACAACAAACATAGGAAGACACTTACATTCAACTTTCCCTTCCCAAGCTACACATTCACCACTTTCATGGTGACTCTTCCATGGGTGGAAGTGGACCAAGTACCAATGGGGAGAATGCATGCCAAAAAAAACTACACAAGCCACCTCATGGCAATACAAATGCAGCAAAATACTTCCACAATCCTTATGCCCCCCAAAAGGCTCAAGGCCATATTTGCTCCCCTTATGACCCCCAAATGCATACACAAGGCTATGCATCAAGGGTCACCAAGGACACCCTTGAGAACACTCTCCATAAGGAGAGCCTCTCACCCATGGCTGTCATACTCCTTCCACCCCAAGATCTTCCTACCCTCCCAAGAGTAGGAGATCTTGGACACTCCCAAAACAACAAGAACACAAAACAAAATACATAGAAAAGAAAACTACACTTTCTTAACTTCAACAAAATACTTCATAAAACACTCTCATTACAAGCAACTCTTTTCTTTTACAAACAACATAAACTAACACATACAACATAATAAGAGGAAGTAAGAAGTAACCAACCTTATTCTGCCAATAGGTTTGCTAAAATTAGTTGGGGATGAGCTGCCCAATTCCACACTAACTGTCTCCAAATTCCACCAAAAGTGCTAAATCTCCTACTAACTTTTTCAAAAGAGCATAATCTCCAAGAATGGAGAGTGGGTGATTACTCACTAAGTTTCCAAATTCTTGCCTAAGAAGGCCTCTCACACACTTCCCAACCCCTTGGGTGAGGTGTGAGTTCCCATTGGTTGCCCTTCCCAAACTCTTACACATTACCAAAATTGGAAAGGGAAAAGGTGGAAGAAGATGGGGAAGAGAGTTTGACTTCTAAAGGGAAGGTTCTCTATCCTAGGAGGAACTTTCTAAGTTGAATTTTCGTTCATCTTGGAAACACCACTTTTTGAAGTGACTAAATAGTCACATGGGAGAAGCCACATGTTGCAAAATACCCCTAACCCATAGGTACACCCTTTGGACCTTTGGAAAAGCCCTAAAACTGACCTTAGGAGTCCATTAAACCCTTTGGAAACCCAACTGAAGTTTACCTACGGGTCAAACTTGAGTTGACCACTCCCAAGACTCCCTACCCAAGGCAAAATTTGGGACCACACTCATGTTTTTGAATGGCTTTGGTAGAAACAAAACTCTCTCCAAGAGACAAGTCAAAATCAATGACACTTAATCAACACATGTGTCAAGTGACACAATAAAAATACAATATAAAAATCACACATGGAATTTGTCTCTTGTAGGATTACACATATACATATAAATTAATTTTTTTAACACTCAAGCATTATACACTTCACAAATAAAATACATTACAATGGGGTGTTGTCTCTCCAAATAGACAACTCCCAGCTTAACAAACGCACATCGGTCTAGGCTTGGTTCTCCATTAAATTCCATGGTCACATGGATAATTTTCCTGCGCATCTCAATTAACACATTAGTACTCCAAATAATCACAATTATACAAAATCAAATACATGGATTTCATTACACATCAAATACTCATACATTTGACAACAATAATTCAATATCTCATTCGTTCAAATTCAATTTCACATAAGCAATCAACATAATTTTCCAAAATTGAACCATTCATAAATAAGCATCATCTTTCTATCATCAATATGAAGTCCTGCAAATTTCCAATAATGACATTCACCATCATAATGTAATTCTATTCTAGTAACATATCTAAAGTTTCATAATCATCATGCATGAAATAAAGCATCAACATATGTCAGTGTGATCCAAATCATGGAATCATATAAGTTCTAAGTCCATAAACATAAAATAAAGCATCCATAATAGTCTCAATATGCAAATAACTGAAAATGTCAAACTGAATCGGGGTAGGGCCTCACACCCTCCCCCTCTAGGCATGAACTTCCTCCTGGAGTTCATCAAAAAGGTGGGGGTACTGTGATCTCATAAGTGCTGCATCCTCCCATGAGGCTGTGACCTCATCATAGCAATCCCACTGGACCCTAACCTGGTCCAGCTCTCGCCCTCGAAGGCTCAGCGTCCGGCGTGCCAAAATGCGAATGGGCTCCAAAGCTAGCTGCCCGTTCGACTCCACCTGCAAGGCATCCCAATCTAGAATATGAGACTCATCATAGATATAATTCCTCAAAACTGAAACATGAAACACATCATGGATGCATGACAGGCTAGGTGGCAATGCTAGACGGTAGGCAACTGGCCCTATCCTCTCAAGGATCTCAAATGGTCCTACAAATCGAGGTGCGAGCTTAGAACCCTTTCCATAACGGATTGGACTCTTATGCGGTCGCACTCTCAAGAAGACTCTGTCCCCAACTGAGTAGCTACAATCAACCCTCTTTGCATCTGCATATTTCTTCTATCTATCCTGTGCCTCTCTAAGACGCTGCCTAATCAAATCCACCTGCTGCTCCATATCCCGAACTATCTCTGGACCAATAGCAACTCTGTCCTCTATGCGGTCCCAACTCAATGGTGTCCTACAAGGCCTACCATATAATGCCTGATAGGGTGGCATCCCCAAGGACGTGTGATGCCCATTGTTATAGGCAAACTCCACTAAGGGAAGATACTCTTCCCATCTAGTCTGGTGATCCATGACATACATGCGAAGCATATCCTCTAACACCTGATTAACTCTCTCTGTCTGGCCATCTGTCTCCGGATGATAGGCTGTACTGAAATTGAGTTTGGTACCCATAGCTGCCTGTAATGCCTTCCAAAAAGAAGAAGTGAAGAGGGAATCCCTGTCGGAAATGATCTTACGTGGAACACCATGAAGTCTGACAATGTCTCGCAAAAACACCTGTGCTACTGTTGGTGCTGTGAAGGTGGTACGAACTGGTGAAAAGTGAGCCACTTTGGTCAACTTGTCAACCGTCACCAAGATGGCATCATGGCGGCGAGATGACATAGGGAGACCAATGATGAAATCCATGGATATAGTGTCCCACTTCCACTCTGGTATAGCATGAGATTGGAGCAACCCACCTGGATGGCGGTGCTCCGCCTTGACTCTCTGACACTCAAGGCATCGGGCTACCAATTCGGCAATAAGCTGTCGCATTCCTGGCCAATGGTATAGTTCTCTCAAGTCTGCATGCAACTTCTTGACCCCGGGATGCACTGCATAAGGAGCTCTATGTGCCTCTGTGATAATGAACTCTCGCAATCCCCCGGAAGAAGGTACATAGATTCGCCCTCTATGGCGTAATAAACCATCGGACTCTAAGGAATAATCCACATATTTCCCTTCCAAAGTTTCCTGAGATCGAATAGCTTGGCAAACCTCTAAATACCATCTATCCTCTGGTAATCGCTGCAAGATCCGATCTCTCAAATCCGTGCTCATAGACATGGTGTATACCTCGTGACGTCTCCTACTCAAAGCATCTGCAACTAGATTTTCTTTCCCTTTGATGTAGTGAACGTCAAAATCATACTCACACAAGAATTCCATCCATCTCCTCTGACGTGCATTAAGATTCGGCTGAGTGAATATGTACTGAAGGCTCTGATGGTCTGAGTGCAACTCAAAGTGATGACCCAAAAGGAAATGTCTCCATCTCACAAGTGCATGCACTACGGCTGCAAGCTCAAGGTCATGAGTAGGGTAATTAAGCTCGTGAGTCTTGAGTTTCCTAGACTCAAAAGCTATAGCTCTGCCATTCTGCATAAGTACTGCTCCTAAGCCCTCTAGGGAAGCATCCGTGCAAACCATGAAATCAGCTGAAGGATCTGGTACTACAAGGATAGGTGTGGTAGTAAGTGCCTTTTTAAGTTCCTGAAAGGCCTTCTCGCACTTCTCCGTCCACTCAAACTTCTTCCCTTTGCACTGAAGAGAAGTGATAGGATGAGCAACTCTAGAGAATCCCTCAACAAAACGTCGGTAATAACCTGCTAAGCCCATGAAGCTCCTGACCTCTGTCACACTGGTAGGTGCTGGCCAATCCATAATTGCTCTGATCTTTGATGGGTCTACTGAGATCCCATCACCGAATATAACATGACCAAGGTACTTGATCTCAGTTCTAAAGAAAGCACACTTCGACAAACTGCCATACAACTAATTTTCCCTCAAACACTGCAAAACCTGTCTCAAGTGTTCCTCATGTTCCTCCTCATTCCGTGAATATATCAAAATGTCATCGAGAAACACAATCACAAAGCGGTCAAGAAAAGTACGGAATACTCCATTCATGAGACTCATAAAAACTGCTGGGGCATTCGTAAGATCGAATGGGACCACGGTGAACTCATAGTGGCCATATCTAGTGCGAAATGCGATCTTGTGGATATCACTTTCCACTATTCTCAACTGATGGTACCCTGATTTTAGATCAATCTTGGAAAATACTTTGGCACCTTGAAGTTGGTCAAACAAATCGTCAATCCTGGGCAATGGATAACGGTTCTTGATGGTTACTTTGTTCAACTGACGGTAGTCCATGCATAATCGGAGAGATCCATCTTTCTTCTTCACGAAGATGACTAGTGCACCCCAAGGGGATGCACTAGGGCGAATGTGGCCCTTCTCTAGGAGTTCCTCAAGCTGAATCTTGAGCTCATTAAGCTCATTTGTAGTCATTCTATATGGTGCTCTTGAAATTGGTTTGGCTCCTGGAACAAGGTCTATATGAAAATCAATCTCTCTACGGGGCGGCATACCAGGTAACTCTGAAGGGAATACATCTGAAAATTCTCTAAGGATAGGATGGTCATCAATAGATGGTTCTTTTTCCTCTTCTTCTTCTCTATCACTAATGGTGATGGCAAACAACTGACATCCCTTCCGCATGCTCCGCTTAAGCTGCATGGCGGAGATCATACGAAGAGACACGGGTCTCTGAATTCCAATGATCACTATAGGAGAGCCATGATCATCCTCACACTCTCTTTTGGAAGGAGGTAATGCCTCCACTTTTTCAAAGCTTGTACAAGTGCATACATTTCCAAATCATATGAGGAATACTTTCTCTTTGCCTCATTAAGTTTCTCACTAAAGAATGCAATGGGCCTACCCTCTTGACTCAAAACAGCCCCTATCGCAACATTAGATGCATCACATTCAATAGTAAAAACCTTTTGAAAATCTGGAAAAGCAAGTATAGGTTTCTTTGCTACCTTTTGTTTGAGACTTTGAAAATCCTCCTCAGCCTCCTTGGTCCATACAAACTTGCACTTTTGTCCTCCCTTGATTGTATCTAGGATAGGTGCACAAACTTGGCTAAAGCCTCTTATAAACTTCCTGTAAAAGGAAGCCAAGCCATGGAAGCTTCTAACTTCAGTCATTGACCTTGGAGAAGGCCAATTCAAGATGCTCTCCACCTTCTCAGGATCCATCTTGACACTTCCACCTGAAATAATGAAACCAAGATACACCAACTCTTCCTGCATGAAAAGACACTTGTCTATATTGACTAGGAGCTTAGCCTCTTGCAATCTTTTAAGGACCAAATTCAAATGCTGCACATGTTCATCTCTATTCTTACTGAATATGAGAATATCATCCAAGTAAACAATGACAAATTTACCAAGAAAAGGTTTCAAGACCTCATTCATGAGTGTACTAGGTGCATTGGACAAACCAAAGGGCATAACCCTCCATTCATAGAGGCCTTCATTAGTCTTGAATGCTGTCTTCCATTCATCTCCAGCCCTTATTCTGATCTGATGGTATCCACTCTTCAAATCCACCTTTGAATACCACCTTGTACCCCCTAGATGATCCAACAAGTCCTCAATCCTAGGCATAGGGAACCTATACCTGATAGTGATCCTATTAATAGCCCTTGAGTCTATACATAACCTCCATGTACCTTCTTTCTTAGGTGCTAGCACAGCTGGAACAACACATGGACTCATACTTTTAGAAATCAAACCCTTATCTAAGAGTTCCTGGATTTGTCTTGCCATTTCCTCATTTTGTTGGGGTGTTAACTTATAGGCAGCCTTATTAGGAAGTGTAGCCCCTGGAATCAAATCAATGTTATGGCTAATCTCTCTAATAGGAGGTAAGGAATCAGGTAACTCCTTGGTTACAATGTCTTTGTAGGTCTCAAGCAAATTAGCCACCTCCTTTGGTCCTATCCTCCTAGATTCTTCCTTCTTTTTGTGCACCTTCTTTTCTTCCTATTTTGGCAACACAACCAAAGCATAACAAGGAGTATCCTCCTCTTTCAAGCATTCTAAAAACTCTTTCTCACCTACAAACATGATTTTAGAGTCCTTTGCTTCTTCACCATTATCAGGTAGGGGTAGTAAAGTTACCTTCTCACCTTTATACCAGATGGTGTATGTGTTCTTCTCACCATCATGCCTTGACTTCATGTCATATTGCCATGGCCTTCCAAGCAGCAAATGGCATGCATCCATGGGTACAATGTCACAAAGTACCTTGTCCTTGTACTTGCCAATAGAAAACTCCACCCATGCTTGTTCTTCAATGATGGTTTTCTGTCCCTTTGTAAGCCATGAGACCTTGTAGGGTCTTGGATGCTTAATCCTCTTCAATTTTAGTTTCTATACTGCCTCAATGGACAGCAAATTATCAGTAGAACCTGAATCAATCATCACACTACATACTTTGTCACCACTTCTACAAGTAGTTCTAAAAAGTGCCTTCCTTTGGGGTGGCTCTAGTGGACTAGGTGCTTTGATCAATGTCCTCCTCATCATCATGATCTCTCCTTGTTCAGGCTACACAAAGGATCCATGAGAGTGAACACTATGTGTGTCTTCATCTCTCACCAAATTTGCTCTCCTTTCACCTTGTTTGTTTGCCTTCTCTGGACATTTGGATGCAACATGCCCCATTTGATGACACCTATAGCATTTTATCCCTTCTAGGCCTCTTCCACTACCTCTTCCTCTAAAGCTTCCTCTCTTTCCTCTGAAAGATCCTCTAGAGCTACCTTCCCCTTGTTCATTTCCTTGACTTGATTCACCAAGGTCTTTGGAACCTTGTCCTCTTCCTTGAGACATATTTCTGCCCCTATTTCCAAAGTCTTTTTGCCCTCTCCCTCTTCCACCTTGATCACTCTTCCTCTTGAGTTTCTCCTCAACCTTCAAAGCAAGTTGAAAGCATTTTTGGACTGTGGGAGGGCTGCTTAGACTGAGTTCATCTTGAATGGTAATTCTCAACCCTTGCAAATATCTTGCAAGCTTCACACATTCAGGCTCCACTACCTTGGACTTCATCATCAATTTATGGAACTCTTGAGTATAATCTGAGACACTCATCTCCTTTTGTCTCAAACTCATTCTCCTCTTATGAAGTTGGACTTCATAATCATCAGGAACATATGCATCCCTGATCAATGCAACCATCTTCTTCCAAGTGGTCACTGGATTCTTCTTCTCCTTCACCCTATCATCTTGAGTGAAATTCCACCATGTAAGCGTTGGTCCCTTCAACTTAGACTTAGCAATCTTAACTCTCTGATTTTCAGGTATGTCTTCACATTCAAAGAAGCTTGTGAGGGCATCAATCCAATCCACAACAGCATCTGGATTCAAGTTTCCATCATAGGAAGGTAGGTCCAACCTAACATCCATGGTCCTTCTCTCCATGGCCTTCAAGGTCTTCACAAGTAGTCTCTGATCAGTAGGCACTTCTTCTTCTTTATCCTGTTCAAGGGGTTCCTCATCACTCCCCTCTTCAACAAAATCAGAGTTTCCACCACTTTTCTTACGAAGTTCCCCATTAAGTCTATCAACCTCCTTCTGCAAGGAATCAATCTTGTGAACCAAGTTTTGATCCTTCAAAAACTTCACTAACTCACCCTCTTCTTCTTCCCCTGACATGGCTAAACTGAAACAATCCTTCTCCTAAGGATCACACTTGCTCTGATACCAATTGATGTAGAGGTATGGTCTACACAACTTGGAAAAACCCAAATTGCTCACTTGCTCAATAGGCAACACTACCCCTTTGGGAAAAGAGGTTCTCCCAACTAGACCTCACACCTTACAAGAACAAATATAACATCTCAACACATATTTTTCCTTCCCCATAACCCCCCATTGAGACATTTCACAAAAGTCGCCATTAATGGATTAACAACCCCACAGGCAAAATGCTCAAAAAGTGCTCAAATGGCTCACTCCCCTCCAAGTAAGGTTTATATGTTTCCCAAAGCCTTGTATAGGTTTGATAGGTCTAATGGATCATAAAATATCCAAATCCACCCTCTGGTTTTCTCCTCCAAGTCCCCAAGGTATCCAAGCCCAATTTGGCTCTCTAGGCCCACTAGTCTCCAAAAACAACTTTTTGGCTTACAACACAAAATCTCCAAAGGACACCTAGATTTTATTGCAAACATCAAATACACTCCCCTGGGCAGCACTTTTTCCAAAAGGAAAGGGCTTGAAGGCTTCAACAAACCACATTTCTACCAAACCCTCAATGATGACAACAAGGACTAATTCAAGCACTTAATGAAGGAAGTACCATTTTTACACACCATATCAGAAAAGTATGACTTTGAGCATTTATGGGAATCCAAAATAATACCAATTCCAAGGTTTTATACACTGGTTTACAATTCACCAATTGTTATGGGGTTTTTTTGTGTCTTTTTACTACTTTTGCATTGCCAGCCACATAGAGATGTCTGGCTTCTTTTAATTTCTGCTCTTTCCAAACACTTCCTCCAGGTTTGAAACAAAGAAAATCTTAAAATGCAGTCCCAAATCTTCCATCCAACCGAGTTTTAGATTTTTTTCATGGTTAAAATGGAAGAAAAGGGAAAAGAAATGTGAAACCCTAGGTTTATGCCCTTTCACGGGCTGTCTTCACTAAAACTTCAATATCTCGCTTATTTCTCCACTTCAAATGCTCTAGTTGGACTCAAATGAAAGGTATTTCACCCCTCTAACTCATCATGGAAGAATTTTTTAGTTTTCAGATCGTACAAGCCTGTACCAACCAATATAGCAGCAAATTTGCAGGAAAATACAGAATTTTTATTGCTTCAAATTATCAACTTTCACATTATTCTTCAACCAACCTCCAAATTGGTTTGTTGAGGCATAATATAGCCATCCCAACATGTTCCAACTGAAATCAGGTGGTTGTGAATGTTAGGAACTGATTTTAACAACTTTTCAAAAAGTTGTTCACCAATATTGACAACATTTGTCAATTTTTTGACAATTTTGTATTTTACCAACAAACTATCTTCAAACATAGACCTAGGAGCCTAAACATATTATTTTAGACCTAATTAGACCAAAATACACTTGAATCACTAAATCCACACATCCTAAGTCCTTTTGACCATAGTTGACCATAGAGTTTATAAAGCACCCTAGGCCACTAGGCCTTACAAAAATGGACTATGAGGACTTTATTATCCAAAATAAACATGAAAATGGGATTCTAAGGTCCCTTACAGCACCTTGAAACAAAACATGAAATTCATTGAAGAAGAAATGATTAATTTTAGTCTTGTGCCCCTGCACTAGGATGCCAGTGCATGTGAGATGGTACAGATGTTGGTAGAGACCGAAGATGAGATACGCTAGTTGAGGACACTATATGAGAGTGCAGTTCCACCAGAGCAGAGAGCAGCGTCATATCGGTCATGGTCGAGGATATAGAGCAGGCCATGTTCTCGGAGGTCAGTGAGCAGCATGGGGGTGAGTGGACCTAGGAGACCACCACAGCCAGGACTAGGGACAGGAGGGACATCATCTTTGAGACATGGCAGGGATGAGGAGGACAGAGGGAGCACCCAGTGATAGAGGCACATGCTCCTTATGACAGAGACATATATAGTTTGACATTATATTCTCAGCCTGCTAGCCATACTTAGGATAGACAATCCAATTTTGTACTCTGATATTGTTTTGATAATGATATGATATGCAGCTATATGATGGGATGCAATGTGTTATGGCTTATGTTTACTTTCCATGTATGGATGTCTTATGCACTATCTATGTACTATCTTTAGAACATGTACGAATGGTGTTTATGTTTTTGGATGCATTTATAATATGAAATGGATAAAATGCTTTTTGTATGGGCTTGATATAATGCAAATGTACTAATGAATGAATGCAAGATGAAGCTTATGTTTTTGGAGATCAGAGAACTAGACCGAACAGACTACCCAGACTGATGGAAGAAATGTTAGTAAGAAGAAATTAGACAGAGGATAGTTAGAGATGAAGAAAAACTTGCTTTCACCAATGCACAGAAGTAGGTGAGAACTTTTATTTAATGTAGCCAAGCGGATGCAAAGCATCATGGCATTGAAGGCCAGAGCTGAAACGCAACCCCTTTTGCAAAAGACAGACACAGCGCACACAAGGAATGAGTGAATCATCCTAGGGTGCATACATCAAGGGTCAAGGTATGTGCGGCGTTCACAAAGTGAACGTACTTATCACAGACACCCAATGATATAGTTTCCCCAGTTTGTGATAAACATTCCACAAATAGAAAACATAACAAAAAACAAAAGGGACCATGAACCATCCCAGTCACTCTAAATCACTCAGTGAAATCCTCGAGCAACATAGGAACATGATCGAAGCCAAAGATAAATCAGTAAAAAGATAAGACGCACAAATTCAACCAAGCCAAACAAATAGTCTAATTGTCATTGTCAAAAGTGGAAAACAAGAATGATCATGCTGTCTGGTTTTAGGGAATGCGGTACCCCGTCTAAGATAGGACACAGTCTAGTTTCGAGTATACCACACCTTGTATAAGACCCATGATAATAGTAACAAGGACAAATGATATTGATGTTGATTGATTGACATGACAATTTTGATCAGTTTGAATGTTTGGTTTGATTGAAAAATTCATCTATGAATGCATGATTTCAGTAAAGCGCAGTGTTGGATTGATTGCCGTTGGATGTATGCTTAGCGATCTGTCTATGCACAAAGGGGATATTTATTGACAAAATGCAAAATGCTTGTTTTTGGATTTGAATGTTTTGAAAAAAAAAAAATTGTTTTGTTTTTTCGAGTTTTTACAATTTTTTTGTTCGTTTTTTTAAGGACTTTATTTGACTTTTTAGGGATTTTTTCAGGACATGATGTGATTTTTTTTTGGATTTTTTCAGGACATTATTTGATTTTTTTTTTTTTTGGACTGTTTTCAAGACATTATTTGATTTTTTTGGATTTTTTCAAGACATTATTTGATAAGAAAGCTCTAGCCCACATGTAGCAATAACTTCAGTAATTGATCATGACAAGGGACATGCACCCAATGAAATTTTGAAAGACATATATAGCAACCAGGACCAAAACATATGCACAAGGACTAGAAACCTGAGTATGCAAGACAATGATGTTGACCAATCACAGGCTTGGAACAGAACATTGGGTCAAGGCAAGGATAATCGTGATAAACCTGCGGGGGGACAGTACAGCTAGGAGTCATGATAGATAACAAAGCAATAGTCTTGTACACATGGTGCCTGTTTGCCAGGTTTTCACCATGGTACTTGCCCAAAGTGCCTGTTTGCCAGGTTTTCACCAGAGGACGAATTATTTTTCTTTACTTTTTTTCAATTTTTTTTTTTTGTTTTTTTGAACATTTTTTATTTTTTTGTATTTTTGAGCTTTTGATTTTTTATTTTTTTTTGTATTTTGACTTTTTCAATAGAAGATGGACACATGATAGGGGATGGAAGAAGGACTCGAGCGTCTTTTTTTTTTTTTGGATAGTAGCCTTAAAAAAATGGACCATGACCTTTAAAAGTATGCTCAAAGACGTTGGTAGGATAAGGACATGGAAAATAAGATGAAACTAAGGCGAGGATTTATGCAAAGGATGGGATCAAAGGGATCGAAGGATAGAAAATATACATTGGATAATGGATAGGGTATTGGAAGAATTGGGCTTGAGCGGATGGAAATGAAGGTAACATCAACATTGGCACACACCTTGAGGGGTGATGGACTAATGGAGGAAGAGTGGGTTTTGGATATGGAGATTTTGATGAAGGAATAGCTAGGGATTTGCGAACATAAGGGCCCAAAATAGGTGAAGAAGGTGATGGAGGAATAGATTTGAGAGATTTGGATGGAGGAATAGCAATTTTAGACGCCAATTTTGATGTTTCTTTAGGCTTTTGTGCTTCAAAGAGTTGCTTAGGGATCCACATGGTTTTTGACTTTTCATGCTTTTGTGGTTCAATGGAGTGCATTGCTTGCACAAGGGATTTAGGAACCCATATATAATTTGACTTTTGTTTTTGAGAAATGGGCCTTTGTGACCTTTTGGATTTTTCCTTTTCTTTATAGATCAAATTTTTCTTTGTTTTTGACATGTTGATTATATTGGACATGTTGATCCTTGAATACATGTGGACTTTTAGACTTATGACTTTTATGCTTGGCATCCAAATTGCTTGGAGGGGGAAAGGAATGCATGGATGGATATGAATGAAATGGACTTATTTTGGATTGATGAAATTTACTCAAGGATGTGTGACTTTGCTGACCTTGCATAGAGGACGAAGGGATATAAGGACCTAAGATGCATGGAAGGTATGATGGGGAAGGTGTATGTTTTGATTTTGATGAAGGGATACCAACGTCTTGAGAGTGAGTTGTGTAGACATGACCCTTAAGATCTTCTTTGATATGGAGAGATTCTTGCTTATGGAGATCTACTCCTTTGCCTTTATGAATATCTTGACTTGTAGGATACTCTTTTCTTTGGGAAGAAGACGCGAGTCCATTATGAGGTGGATATGATATGAGAGAAATAATGAGATCTTGAAGTGGATCAGATTGCACCAAAGTGGAAGAACCCATTATGCATGTCAAGGGTTCATGAACATCTTGCACTGACACGTTAGAATCATGAGGGGGATTAGGATCATGAGGGGGACTAGGATTGTGTAGTGGACATGGTTCAATGATAGGCTCTTCAAGAGATGATATGGGAGAAATAATGGGATCATCACAAGAAATGCGATCATGGAGTGTATATGGAGCATTAAGACAAGGAGATGGAGGAACAAGTGGATCTTGTGGAGGATTTAAAGGAATAATTTGATCTTGACAAGGAGGAAGATCATTGGAATCCTCTTTAAAGTTGCTTTTCTGTTGACTTTCAATGGGATCATCGGAAAGGATGGAAAGGATATCTTGATCTTTCTTAGGAAGTGGAATGCCAATGGGATTTGAAAGGACATTTTTTGCATGAAATGGAAGGGGATCGTTTGGGATTGGATGGACTGGGATATCTTGATCTTGCTCGGGGAATGGAGTGTCAATAGGACTTTGGATAGGATCATGAGTGTCTGGGAACATGGGGTCCTAGTCAACAATTGGATGGGATGATAAGGTTTCAGGATCTTGATCTTGATATTTTTAAGACACGTTTCTTCATGTTCTAAATTATCCTCTTGACATGGGGTTGGACTTTGGATATGCATGGAGGATTCTAACAAGGAATCAATGTTTTGGCATGAAGGGGATGCACTTTGAACATTTGTGATGGATTTTGGCAAGGAATCAATGCTTGAACATGAGGAAGAAGGACTTCGAATGGGGTCCTCTAAAACAGGTAATGGCAATAAAGTGCATGGTGGCATTGGGTCTTGTATTTCTGAAACATGACAAGGATGTGCATCACGAATTGGATTATCTTGGAAATCACCTATGGATAGCCCTTGGATAATTTCATCCTTGGGTGTATTTTTTGATGAGGACAATATGGAAGGTTCTTGTAAAACTTCTAAAGGTGTAGGGATAGATGCCACTGGAGAGTCAATTTGTTTGTGGGGGGATGAGGCATTGCTAGACATAAGTGTATTATTTTGATCTTCCTCAAAGAACTCACTTGGTAATTTCCTTAAGATCCTTGCAATAAGGCCACCTTTCTTTCAAGGTTTTGACACAGTTGAATCTGGAATTTGAACTTGTTTTTGGTTTGATGTCATGTTTTGATATTGGAATTGGTTCAATTGTTCTGACATGTTTGAAACTTGGCTTGGTGTGGGCTGCAACCTTTGTTTTTGAATGTTTGGTTGTGGTTGTTGACATTGATATGTTGGTTGAACTTGTTGATATTCCACCATTGGTTGTGTTGGTTGTATATGTTGGACCATTGGTTGTGTTTGTTGGATATGTTGTTGATTCGAGATTTGATTGAATGAAATTTGACCAAATGAATTTTGATTTGGGACTTGATTGAAATTTGTGCTTGTTTTTTGAAATTGTTTCATCATCTCTATTTGAGAGATGAGACATGGTATGTCTGATCGTTTGATAAGAGATTTTACATCAATTGGCTCAAATTTTGGGTTTGGACCTTGAAATTTCTTAAATGTTTTGGACATTTGTGATCTATTCTTCTCAATGTTTTTCACTTTTTGTTCCAAAATCTCCTTTTCTTGAGCTAGTTTCTCCTCTAGTTTTTGTATTTGGACATTTACATCATCATGATAAGTTTGATCCAAGTTCTGAGACATGTAGAGATTGGATTGACATGATTGATTTCTCAATTGTGATGACATGGCTTCGTAAGAGGGTTGAGACCTTATTTCAACAAACATATCACTATGCAATGCAACTAATGGGATTGACAAATGCAACCTAAAAGGATGACATTGCAACTTAATGTTTTTGTACCTTTTGAATTTTTGGAGACAAACTTTTGAAATGCAAAGCTAAAGACACAACCTTGGGAAGTTGAAATGAAGCGAAGACCTTAAAGGATAAAAGACCAAATGACAATAGGACAAATTGACAATGTCTCACCTATATGCTTGGATACTAAGCTAGGTTTGACAAAAATAATATTAATAAAAGGACAAGTTTTAGACAAGGTCAAGACTTCTTAACAACAACTTAGGGTATCATCCAAAGTTTTGATTTTTTTAAGTTTGAGAAACCCAATTTGTGAGACTAAATGCAAGAAGGCAATGATTATGACAATGTCTTAGGATATGACATGAAAATTACCTAAGGATATGATATGAAAATACAATGATAAGGATATGCGAAGACCAATGACTTGGAATATGCAAAATGCAACCTAGGCAAGACCTAATTTTAGCATGACAAGGATAATGCACGAATGTCACCTAAATGGAAATCTAGCTCGGATATGACAATGAAATACAAACTTAGGGAAATTATTTTGAAACTAAGTGCAAAATGAGGATGCTTGCAATGAAAAGGACTAAAATGAAGGGAGATGACAATATGTCCTAGGACCTAAGTTGGACTATGCAAAACCTAGCCTAAGGTGACATGAATGTTGAGACAAAGTTTTTCAATGTGTTTGAAAGCCATGTTTTGAAAATGTTTTGAACTTTGTTGGATGAATGTTCTCTTTTTAAAACCTTGTTTGGACAATGTTTGGACTTGTTTGACACATGATGTTTTGTGACAATTGTATAATTCAACTTTTGACAATCACAAAAGACAAGATGTTTGAACTTAGACCCAAGACAATCATGCTCATTCACAACAAATCTTATGGCTGGCAAGGGCAATATCTGTTGAATCCTCTAACCATAAAATACAACACTCAGTCGGATAGCTAGACGCTTGGTAGCACTGGCTCCCCCTTACAGTGCACTCACTTCTCGGGCATACCAAGCTTCGAGTTCAAGGGGCATCACTTCCTAAGAACTTGCTATCTCTAACTATGGAGTACATGAGAGGTGTCTTCGGCATGCGTGTATCACAACGCCTGAGCCAACAGATAGAAGGATTTTGGCATCTAAACAAGAGATTCTAGTAAGGGCATCCATTCGGGTGGGTATTGATCCAGTGAATAAATCATCGCAATACCATTCCAGCACCCATTGTCTACAACTTTCATTACATCCATAGTTATTTAGAGTGGTTCGGAAGAGCTTGGCTTTAGCCCGTCACCACTTTGGGTCATTCCCTCTCACCAATGCCTGTGTGAAGTGCCAGGAAAATCGAGAGGTAGGCCCAATTCTAAGGGTTAAAACATGCAATCAAATTAAAAACAGACAAAACATACATGGTGCTCATTAACCTTTAAGAAATGAAATGTGCAACTACTTAAAAAAAAATTGCAAGCAAGATGTTTTAATGAGAGTCTTTGACCACGTCCTGCATAAGATTTGTTAGTAGTTGCATTTTTAGTCTTAATCACACGTAACGCTAAGATGTTGCACAAAGAATTAGTACCAAAGAAAAACCAGAATGCAGAAAACAGAATGAAAACAAACAAATTTGCAAGTAAAACCCAATTTTATTTTTTTAATTTATTTATTTATTTTTACACAGGCGTAGAATGCCTCAACACAGGCGCAAAACCCATCAAGATGTGCCTGTGTACCTTACACAGGCACACAATGCCTCAACATAGGCGCAAAACCCACCCACACAGGCGCATAAGTGCCCAGAAACCTCCGAGTTGCCCTGTTTCTTGAGTTTTTCACCTGCAAACAACTCAAAAGCACTCAAAACATCGTTAAGGGGTTATTTCACATCGGGTTCAGCAAAAAATGTAGATAGGAAAATGGAATGCATCAAAGCAATATTAAACTAGCTCAACCACAAAAACTAAATTGCAATGATAAGAAATCCTAAAAACATTCAATAAAGGCATGAAGATGAAATACTAAAACAAAACGCAAACCAAAGCATGTATCTCCTTCATTGTTCCTCCATTGTCCTTCTTTCTCCTCCAAATAGCGGATTTGTGTGGATCTCACCTACAAGTGCAAAAGCTTGAAGCAAGATTGATTTTGATAGCACAAGGATACTAGAAGCGTGGTTGATTGATTCGATTTGAAAATGTCATTAATTGAATGACAAAGGAACTCATCCAATTTATAGACAAATTGGAGACAGCACAAGATTAGCATGAAGAGATTTGAAAGGAAATTCAAATCAAGAATGGCAAAATTATGACAAGTGTATGACAAATTGCTATGCAAGGTGTTATGACAAATTATGACAATTTATGACAAATTATGACAAATTGCTATGCAAGATGTTATGACAAAATATAGAAATAGAAATTAGAAATTAGGAGAAATTAGAAAATTAGGTTAGAAATGATGAATTGGAAATTAGGAAATTAGAAATTGATGAAATTAGAAAATTAGGTGAATTAATTAATAATTTTTCATTCATTAATTAATTCACAAAAAGAGGGGGAATTAATTAGCCAATTAAATAAATATTTAATTGTGACAAGAAGACTTAGGATAAATAAATAAATTATTTAACCTAGAGGGAAAATGACAAACAAGATTAAATGAATAAATCATAAAACCCTAGAAGATGAATTAGAAATGCAAGGATGACAATTAGGTCTTGACAAAAGATAATTGATGTAGGGTCGATTTGATCATGATTCTAACTGACAAAGGACCAGTGTTGATAAATGATTAAAATTGGTTGACAAAAATCAATGACAAATTGACCAAGATTGACAAGGAGATCAACTTGATAAGCGCCAATTGACATGATTGAAGAGGACAAGGATCGATGACGAATTGATTGTAAAATGACAGAATTGGCAAGGATAAGGATCGATGACGAATCGATCACAAAATGATGAGATTGACAAGGACAAGGATCGATCACGAATCGATCGCAAGATGACAAGATTGACAAGGACAAGGATCGATGACAAATCGATCGCAAGATGACAAGATTGAAAAAGACGAGGATCGATGACGAATCGATTGCAAGACAACAAGATTGACAAGGACGAGGATCGATGACAAATCGATCGCAAGATGACAAGATTGACAAGGACGAGGATCAATGACGAATCGATCGCAAGATGACGAGACTGACAAGAGGACAAAACCCTAATTCTATCAGCAATTAGGATTGATGATGTCCAAAATAATGATACATGTGCACACACATTGATGCGACAAGATAAGATCGACCAAAATCATGACTGAAGATTGTTATCGACAAGACCTAATTCGAAAGCGAGAAAAATGAAGAATGCAAAAGAAGGACTCAATGCTCACAAATGATAAAGACAAAATGCACAACATAGAAGAAATGTTAATGCGATGCAAGAACCCTAAAATAAGGCAATGCACAAATGTTAAAGTATGACTCTGCAAGCGTTGACCATTTTTAGACGTCTACAAAAACATCTCAACTAATGTCAAAATGGGAGATTTTTACTACTTATTAAGTTGCCATTAGTATTATATCCAAAGTCATTCTATATACTCTAGTCGGTTACTACTACCAAAACATTCAGTCGGTAAGCACAGAGCAGTCGGTTATAGAAGAAAGTAGTCACAGAGCCTAGTATACACTGAGTTGTCTACTGAGTAACACTATATGTCCACCAAGCAACAATAATGATACACTGAGTTGATATACACCGAGTGAAATGTGTTACCAGATTCATTGAACCTAGACACACATGTGGAAACGTGTTACAAGATCGAGGAACAAAGAACCGTTATCACATTGGAAATTGCACTTAAGGATTGTGTATGATTTTGAGGCCATCTATCCAATGAAATATTTTGTATGGTTATTCATTCGATAAATCATGTTTGTAAGATCGAAGAAATGAACCAGATCACCAACATAAAAGATCTATTTATACAGCACAGATTGAGATCATTTAAGAGATATATAGAGGTGTATGAAGCAAGACATGTGTGATACATAAGAAAGCACTGAGTGTTATGACTATTACAAAGACACAGAGGTCACCGAGAAGGATTTCAGAGAACAGTCAAGGAATAGAGTAAACAGAAGGGTTTACTAAGTTACTCTATGGGTTATCGAGGTATGTTATAAGCAAGGTAATCTCATTTTGAGCACATAGAATCTGCTATAACATTTCAGATGTAAAGTTTCACATATTTGTAAAGATTTTATTGTAATATTTTGAGTCGTAAGAGAAACCCTTAACAGGGTAAAAGACTCTAACAAAGTCTATAAATTGTAAAGCCTTTAACCAGGTGCAACATTTAGAATAAGTGTTGTAAAATCCTTTAGAAAGGTAGATCTAACAATCTTGATACTCCTAACAGGGTAAGCTATCAGAAATAGATAAACATGTAGCTCTAACCGAGCACTCTTTATTATTGCAGTAGTGAAGTTGTGGGTACCATCCCCACTATAGTTTTTCTCTCTAACCAAGAGTTTCTGTGTAACCAAAATATATCTATTATGGAGTGAATCATGTATGATTGTTATCTATTTGTTTTAGCTTTATGTTATGTTACAGCAGTTTTTGGTTTATGCATAACAGTAAAGATATTGTTTATAAAAGGTTTTGAAGTACTGATTCACCCCTCCCCTCTCAGTACATTACCTTTCCATATTGGGCCTAACAAACTTGTCTCAGGATATGATCGGCAAAAGATCAAGGAGGACATTCCAAGTAATGCATGAAAGGAGATACTCCTTGTTTGTTCTACAAGCAATACTCAGGTCAACTTGATCCATTATATCAAGTTGCTTGCATTAACTTGTTATATCAAAATGCATGTAAGAAATACTCAGGTCATCTTGAATCATTATGTCAAGTTGCTTGTATTTTCTTACAACATTTTAAAGCTCAATGATGAAATCAAGCACTGTTACAAGATAACATATGAAGAATGGTAGTACAATTTTTAGTTAGATCATTTCATTAGCTCATTATTCATTTTCTTTATAAACATTCATGATCAGTTGCATTATAAGCATATCATTTCATTAATAGATCAACGGTCATAAATAAAGATTGAGTATACTTGGACAAACAAAAACAATTTGCACTTAATCATTGTAGGTACATTCATTTTTAATCATTATCCATTTCATTTAGCTGCATTTTATCATTGCATTAGTTGCATTCAATTAAGTGCATTTCATTCATCATGTAGTGTATCATTGTTATTATTTGCATTATCATTCATTTAGTTGCATCTTTACACTTAGATTCATAATCATTATAAGCATAACACATAAATCAAAAGAAAATCAATCATTCATTTGCATAGATCATTGCATTCATATCATTTAAGTTAGAAATCATTTTCATTTTGCATCTAAGATCATCAAAAATTAAAAATCAACAAAAGCATTTATCATTTCATCATCATATAAAGCATTATCATCAAATAAAGTAACATGCATAAAGATTATATCATCATCCATCTAATCACTGCATCCATATAATCAAAGCATAATATAGATCATCAAATAAAGTAACATGCACAATAAGATCATCATCATATAGAATCCATGTCTGCATATAGATCATCATAAAACAATAAAAGTCCAAGTATACAATAATATCAAATAAACAATACAAATGCCTCATCAAATATAAATCAAGTCAAGGCTATCATGTACCACTACCACCTAACTCTATCCATCTCTGTGGTTGTGGGCGAGAAGATCCTCCAGATGCCTGTCTCCCATGATCACCACTCCTCTGAGGAGGTCCCATAACCCCACCACTGCTAGTATCCATCAGCATGGTGGTATGATAACAACCTGCTCTCTGGCTCTCTGCAACTACCTCCTCATATCGTCATCGCCAGTAGGAAGTCTCCTTCCCAGCCCAAAATAATGCTATAATAGTGTCTGCTGAGAGAGTACCTAATCCAACCTACTGAATATGATCAAGAAGACCTTGAGTATCCTACTGTCTCCTAATAGCTCTATCCCACTCAGTCATAAGAGTCTGCACCTGTGCTCGAATCTGGTCAATCTATACTCTCAGATTGTCAATAGTAACCTGGTCTGGCACATCATGCTCTAGTGCAACCTGCTCTGGTACATCCTATTGTGGCACATGAACCCCAATCCCCTCACCACCAACCTATCCAACTACTGGAATCTCAGTCTGAGTAACTCTCTGAACCCACCATCTAATCAGGGGAACATGATCCTCAGGATCCTCATCATCTCCACCATACACTGCAATAACTCTAGGATCTGGCTGAATCTGTCCAAAATCAATGCCTCTCCCACAACCCCCATCCTGTCCAGTCACCCTGCCTCCTATCAATGGCAATCCTCTCGGTGATCTCATGCCTTCCCTACCATGATCTCTCCCAATCCGTCCAACATCTCTCCCACCCATAGGACGTGCTCTCTCAATCTTGCCAATTGGTCCAAATGGTCCTCCACAGACTCTCAGTCGACCTCTCTTCCATCCAAGTCTCCCACCACCACCTCCCTCCCCACCATCATCTCCACCTCCCCCAGCCTCATGAGCAGCTCTAAGCTCTCATCTCTGTCTGCGTCTCCTAGACACTGGATCGTCTGAGTCATCCTCATCATCTCCTGAACTAGGAGGAGGATCTGTTGGATCAGTAATGCGAGGAAATGGATGAGCTAATATATATTAGGCATAATCTGCAGTAACCCCTAGATCAAGAATGTGTAATCTCATATCATAAGCCACTCTTGGAGTAGCAACAAACTCTGCACGAGCAATCTCAAAAGACAAGGAAGGTCCCCAATCTTGCCTATCTCTGTATCGCCGAGCATATATCATCACACCAGTAAGCATAGGCTGGATGATACCAAATTGTCTCAAAATCTGACCAATCAACTGTCGCTCAACAATGAAAGGTGTCCGACCAATGAGATATCTACTCTGCATGATACATGGTAATGTCTGTGCATCATCCATCCATGGCTCACAATCAAGATATGGTCTCCAAGTGACGCTATCCAATGAATAGAGCACCCAACGCTAATACTCCATCTTACCCAGCTTATGCTGAGTAAGGATACCTACATAAAAATATACATATGACTGCCTCTCTCCACGAACTTTGTGATGGATAGGGCGAGTAATAGCAATGTGCTCCCAACACTAGATCTACAATAAAGTGCATCCAGTAGATAAACTCGCACTCTCATCATACACTACTTGGTGAAGATCATGATATAAATAAGATAACATGCAAACACCCCACGCATATCGAGTACGATGTTGCATCATACTTAGAAGAATCTCACCCCATCCAACAGAAAAACCTCATGATCTCTTATCAAGACATATAAATCCTCCAATCAAACTAGCAAGAATAACAGGAAGAGCCTCGCAATACATCACCATATCAACCCATCTGATCTCTCCTCTCCTGATGCTCTCATCAACAAACACGACTCTGCACGCCTCTATCCCCACTCGATCCTGATGATCATATTGTACTAGCTCGCCAGTCACTGGGATATGCATAATCCTATAGACGTCCTCAAGAGTCACACTAATCTCACCTGTCAGCAAGTGGAAAGTGTTATGCTCACTGTGCCATCTCTCGGCCAATGCTATCAACAAACTTTTGTTATGCGTAATCTTGGGCATATACAATAAATGACGTAAACCACAAGCATCTATATGTCTAATCTCAGCCTGGGTCAACTCCGGAACTAAATGTCGCACTGCCGGTAATTTCTCCCGACACTGGAGAACATCAAGTTTCTCCTATTTTGCCAAAAGAAATCAAAAATTTGAATCATCAAATCTATCTATCTATCAATCAAAACTGTAGCTATCATCAAATCTATCTATCTATCAAATCAAATTGAAGCAACTTAAGCTATCAAAACATTTTAAAACCTATCCATCATGGTTTTTTTTTATCAATCACTGAGTTTACTCAAAACTCTGCTCAACTCTTACATCAGAAACTAAATCGGTTTCTTAGAGCTACTCAAGCTAATCAAAGCTATCTATCCAATTTATCAAATCTATCAAATCAAGCTAATCAAAGCTATCTATCCAATCTATCAAATCTATCAAATCAAGCTAATCAAGATGATCAAAGCTACCTATCGATTTATCAATCATGCAATCGTTAAATCATGACCTTATTTTTATCATCAATGCGTATTAAACAAGTGAAATCTACTTATCAAAGTGATTTTTAGCTTTTGCACTTATCAAAAATATCAAAATTAAGTAAAAGCGCTATCCTATTGAGCATTTGCGCTAAACCACAACAAAAGCGATAAATCTACATGCAAATGTGCTAACTTAGAGCATATACGCTATCCTTTTTAACAAAAGCGCTAAAACTATAGGCATAAATGCTAATCCATGCAAAAGCGCTACCTTTCTGGGCATATGTGCTATCAAACAACGCATTTGTGCTAACCTATCCATATGCGCTAACATCTTGAACATATGCACTGACATATAGAGAATATGCGCTAATCTAAGCATTTGCGCTAAACCTAGTTGCATATGCGCTAAAACAAACTGCAAAAGAGCTAAACTAATGTCGAAAAAATCAAAAAAATTCAAAAAATCCAAACTACCTAAAAACATGAAAATTTGAATGAAACTTAAAAATAAAGCTCAGGATAAGCTACATACCGGATAACCATACTTGGTAGGTCGTTGATATCGCTGAACTCGCTCAAAATGATGACACTCCACGGGAATCACCATTTTGCCACCTCAACAAGAATATTTTCAAACAAAAAACTGACAAAGATAACAATGAAGTTAAAATTAGCCTTGGTTAATTTTATATTTACTATTTTTGAAGAGTAATTAATTTAAATGGGGCAATTTAATTTGTTTTTTCCAAATGAATTTAATTCACTAAATTTTTATCAATTATCATGAGATTAATCATTCAAACAAGACTTTTTGACAATTTCACGATCAATCTCCTGAGGGGGCACACAATCAGGATTTTCAATCTTCATCAGGCGCATTATCGAGACTTGATTTAATCTTTGAAACAATGTTGTCTCGACATCATTTCAAAGAGGGGCAAAATGTATACACATAAAAATTGGCTATGAGCAATTAAATAAATATTTTATATTTATTTAATAATTATTCTTCTATTAAATAGTTAATTTGAAAAGATTAATTTATTTAATTCATTTCATGTCTTTCTATTAATTAATATTTTATTAATTAGTTCATTTATCCTATTCCTCTAATTAATTAAATATCTAATATTTAATTATCCCTCTAACCAAGTTAATTAAATATCTAATATTTAATTATATTCTCCAAACAATTAAATATCCAATATTTAATAGTTATTCTCCTATCCTATAGTCTCAAATATTAAATAATTCTTAAATTATTTAAATCCCTTTTCCAACTCACCCTCCATCTCCACTTCATCTTCCCTTTGCCAACTCATAAAACATGTGGCTAAGGAAATTAATATTTCTTAAATATTAATTCATCATTTATCTCCAACTTCCAAACTTAATGAATAGTGTGTACGTACACATATTTCATAACCATCTTCTATATTCTCTCCAACACCCCCTACATCTTAGGAAGGACTTGAGTCCACTTGTCCTATCATGCCTAAATTTTCTCCAACCATCTCTAGATTCCCTCAGTCAACAACCCAGTCAAGGTGAGATGAGTGACACTTGTCTTCTCCTTCCCCCTTTCTCTCAACCTTCACCTTTGCTCATAGCCATCCAAATCTGTAGATCTGATCATGACCGATGATCTGAGCGAAATCATCTTATCCTCTCAAAGTCTATAAAATCAAGAGCTTCAGTTGAGAGAGAGTTAGACTTCAAGAGACTTCAAGTGCATTTTGCAAGCTAATCATATGCATCCGTGAGTTTTAGTTTTGAAGCAAATAGCAATTATCATACAATATCATTTAGCATAATCATGTAGCTTTGCATATCATAGAATCAGTTAACTACAAGTTATTAGTCCATTCTTCATATGCCATCTTGGAAGCCAACAATGCATTGTCTGAGAGCACACCATCTGCAACCAAGAATAGTGGAGTTAGGACACAATGAGACATAAATCATGAAGGTAAAATAATGTTATATTTTAATATGTATTTCATGTAGTTTCATTGGTTGAATTTGGATTTCCTGTAGCATTTCCATTGGTATTTTGTGAAACTAACTTATTACAAGTAACATTCTCAGGATGAAATTCAAGCTCACACACAAAATACTTAATAAGGTTAAATATTTTGTTAACTGGTTAGATACTGATTAACCCCCCCTCTTAGTATCTTTGGGACTATCATTAATCCTAACAAAACCATGGTGGGAACCCTACCCACAATCAGATAATACTTCTACAGTAAGTATGTGAATTACAATCAAGGGGCCTACACTTGCAGGAAGGCCAACAGCCTAGAGTACACTGCTCATCACAAAAGGAGCCTCACTAACTACATAGAAATCCAGACTACAATCTGGAGAAGTGTTGAACTGCAAAAGATAGCATCTCCTATGCCTAAGTACAATTCTGATTAAGATCAATACTAGAGGACTAAATCCTCTTACATAAACCCAATTCGATCTCGAATGATTGACCAAATCCTTTGCCTGAATGATATTACATTATTCGCACATTACATATCCATATCCCTTACCATGATGATCTACAATGAGATCTTACATCTATATATGCAAATCCTCGACCATAAATAATTAGGTCAGCCACCAAATAATAAACCAATTACATAATTACAAACCATGTTTTCCTCAGACAAAACAAATAATATCCAACATAAAAGATATCCTGAAAATGCATCGAGAGGCCCAATCTACACATTACATCAACCAATCCATAGCCTAGATCAACCGGGACCCAGTATAGGTCCACATGCTACAACAATGATTTCCATCTGCCAAGTCTCGAACATGATCACCAACAACATCCCAAAACTCCACCAGAAGCTACACCAACACCACTTATGCAATTCATCAAAGATCTTCATCAAAAGATCTGCTGGTGAAACCCTCGTCAGAACTAGAAGCCAAGCTTCCAAGCAAACATGATAGCATACGATCACCAGACCAAAAGAAATTTACAGAATATGAGCATGGGTATTGTTGGGTCTCAAATCAACAGATTGGATAGGTTCTAAGGAAATGCCAACTCCTATAATCAAACCCTCCAATTGACTTGGCCAACTTATAGAGTGAACCTATTTGGTTACTAACTCTCTCACTTTAGGCTCTACAGGACCTAGGCGGGTATACCTACTCACTAGTTGTTCCTTCAACTAATGCTTTTTATAGAAGATTCAATGTCTTAATCTAGATTCCTCCTATCTCAGAATGGCATAAGTTTCTAGGACAGAGATATAGCAGATGAGTTCAAGATTGTTGTTGTAGAAGCTACTTGATCTTTATGCTTAGAATTTTATATGTATACACTATTGCCAACTTACTCTATGTTTCCTACTCAACTACTCCTATTGTTTTAAAATAAAATGTGATGAATATGGTGATAAGTTGTAATTTATAAATGGCCAGTGCCTTCTTTGTTGTCTGGGCTACAGAGTCTTTATATTTCCTTAGGACTTATTGTGTGAACTTGTGAGACAGTTTTTAAACCCACCCCTTTTATGGGTCTGTCAGTTACTATTTCTTATGAGATCAATTGAATGCCTATATCATAAGTTGCTTGAATGAATTTAACCCTACCTTTAAGGGACCACCCAAGTAAGCACTGCAAAGAACAATTATAATTCACAAGCAAAACTTTTATTTCAACCTTATAACATACAACATAAATTTCACTCAAAGAATATGAATAACCTTATCTCCTTTAGATAATAGCACAAGCAACTGCCAATCAACAAATGAAATAATCCACAGCACATATGCAAAGAAAATATGACTGACTATATTATGTATCCGTCAAAAATTTGTATAACAGGAAGCTTTCAAGCTATCATATGTTACTATCTTTTTCCTACGATCTCTCATGAAAAAATATTACAAGAAACCTTTCTCATATATATATGAGAGAAAATGCTATCTATGAAAAGACGTGTCTTTTCGAAACACTAATTGTCAATCTGAACATTCTTAACAAACTTAAGTAAAAAGAGATTAAGCATCCCTAAATGATGAATGTAATCATCTTCTTTAAAAGTCTTGATCTTGATGCTCTGTTTCTTTAATTCTTCTCCCTGTGAAAGGTATTCGAATATCATCTGGTTGATGGTAGGGGCCATATCTTTGTCTCGATCCAATCTTGACAGAGCCCAATCCTTGACGCTTATAAGTTCATTCCGCCATTCATCCATAGATATTAATTCTCCCTCTTTATAAATCGAGGGCATTCCAATAGGGTTCCCATCATCAAATTCTTTAAGATCTCTTTTTAGCACATCTTCGTATTTAACATGATTCTCCATATACAAAGTCCCTTCTGTTTTCTCCTCTAGCGTCATCACATCAACATTGCTTATCACTTCATGCAATCGTGCTTTTAACCTTTCATGCTCTCTTAATGCCTTTATGGTTCCAGTGTACACCCTCCAATAATGTTCAACATGCATGAGCATGGTGTTGAACCTATGTTCAATGATATCATTAACCAATTTATCCATCTTTTGTTGAATATTACTCACCTGTTTGGTAGCCTTTTCTGCTTGATATTTCCAATACAGAACATCAGAGACATCATCCAAGCTTTTTCCTATGGGATATGCAACATATTCACTTAAAGGAGTTCCTGTCTCAAGCTACAATATCCTTGCTTGTAGCCTCTGATTCTCCTCTTTAGCTCTTTCATATAAACCCTTATAGGTAATGCTTTCCCTGACCAAAAACTCTGTCTGATCCAAATTTAGTTTGGCTACATCCAAGTTTAATCTTGCAGTGACCCTAGGGTCAGTCTTTCCTATGTGATGGACCATAAGGTGTCCAAAGGTTTCTTCAATATCCACAATAATTGGTCTTTTTCCTCTCGGATACAGTGCCCATTGTAGGAGATCTTTTTGGTCAGGATCATATCCTGAGCCTATGAACAATTTATCTATCTCTTGAGGCAATACATGTTGATTTAGATCTTGCTTCTTCAAGAATCCATCAAACAGAAGTGCTGAATTTATATCCCAACCTGAAAAGATGATAACACCAACCTCCTTTAATATTTTCCTCCCCTTCTTAGGGGTCATATCTTTCATGAGAGCATCTATCTCATCTTGTAGCCTTCTCATCTGTTCTTCTTTTGATCTCCCAGCCATACATTTTCTCACATGAGCCCCCTTGTACTAGTATAAGAATGAAAGGAATTCTCCTGAGGAAGCGAATCCGTCATCCGCAACAAAGTCTTCATGTTCTGTCATCCTTATATCAACTATATCCCTGATATTGAATTCACCAGTTTCCACATCTACCTCTGCTTCAAAACCAGGGGGATAATCTTCTCTAGGGGAGTCAGCAGGGATGCTACTAGCAGTTGATTTTGGTGACATGTGAGCCAATGGCTTACTATCTTTTCCAGTGTTGACAAAATGGAGGAACTGTGGGGATACTCTATGCATAATCTCTACCTCATGCTGAAGTAGTTTTTTGGCTATCTCCAAAGGATCTTGGAGGTTTCCAAGTAGGTCTCCATCCACCATCCCCCTTGCTCTTTTCCACTTGAAAGCTTCCCAAGTCATCTCGCATCTTTCTCTCAAAACCTTGGCCTCTTCCCTTTCAAGGTTCCTAATTAAATCGTCTGGCATTTGAGCCACATGTATTCCAGCTTTTAGTTTCTATGATGCCCTTGCAGCTCTTATATATCCCTCAGGATCAAAGTTCTCTCTAGGATCACCCAGAGTCATGCCATAATAATCTAACTTATTTTGAAGTAAGTGATAACTTTTAGAACTTTTAACAATGAAATCAAAAAACACCAGTAACCCTGGCACAATAGATCGTTTACCAAAATCTGTGAGATGTTTGGCACTAACAGTAGACAGTTGTCTTACAATCTCTAGACTAGCCACCTTGTTTGGCACTGTAATTGGAAGCATGTATGGCTTTCCTTCATACCCGAATACCCGGATTTCTATATGATTAAGGTGGCAATATCAGTCACCCCAGTTGTGATCAATCTGAGACTCTGGAGAGAAGTCTTTTGGCCTGAGGAATCTTTTGATTTCAGGAGACAAAGTATAATTTCTATGTTGTCCGAAGGCTGCACTAAGTGGTTTTACAAAATATTCCTCAAAGTGCCAATATTGGTTGTTTATAAATCTTTGATCCCATGCAGAAACCCACAACTGGACTGGTTTCTTCAAACCATTTTTATCATAAGCTCTGATGCTAAAATCGTCTGACCAGAAATTGAATTCTTGTCCGCAATAAAGAATAATGTGCATTAATAAGGAATACAATGAGAAATGAACATTTACAAGGTCTCCTTTTAACTTTTCCAACCCATGATTTAGGGCTTCTGCAACATAAGTGGCATAGTCAAACGGCCTAGGGTCTTTTGATTGTAGATCAGCACATAGAACCATAACCCCAATATCCATGAGAGGATGAGCCTCTAAGCCTAATACTTGGGCTGCAGCATAGTATGTATACTTGAAATATGGATGGAATTGGTTGACATCAAAAGGAACCTTGTCATCTTTACTGAAAGGAACTAAGGACTTTCCCACTTTTGGCCAGTGAATGGGTAGTCTCCATGTCCTATAGATGTCCTCTAAATTGAAGAACTCTTGCGACAATTTTTGTATGTCAATTTTCTCTTCTACATCCCAGTCTAGATCAAACACCATATCAATGGTCTGTTTGTTAATTACCACCATAGGATTCCCTCGGTAGTCACATATGGTTTTGGTTTTTGGATCATAACAATCTACTAGGGCTTTCATTAATTCGACATCCACAAATACATTCGGAACTACCAATTTCCCTAAATTTTTCTTCCACAGGCTACTCATGGGCTCAAGAGCATCCCTTCTCTTGTAACCAAATAAGAACAACTCATGTCCTCTGATTTCAGTCCATATGTCTCCTAGATGTTCAAATCTATCTTCCAACCCTTCCTCTTCCTTTTTGATTTTTTTGGACCTCACACTGGATGTCGGGCACTGGTCTAGCAGATCTTGAGCTAAAGTTCTACCCTCCTTTTTCTATCGTTTGGGTTTCTCTTCAGGGTTCAATTCCTTTCCTTTCCTACTCTTTTTAGAAGAAGAAGAGGGTTCCATAATTTCAATCAATGTGAGATATCACACTTACTTGGAGAATTGTCAAGCTCTTCTAACTGTGTTTACGAATCTCAGCTAGCTCCTTGTAACTTTATGTCTTTTGGCAACAATCTGGTTCTTATGAAAATTCGATCAATTCAGCTGTAATTGTGTGGGCAACTTGTACAATAGTTAATGTCTCTATGTTTACAATGGCTACTCAAATGTTTAAACTTAATTGTAGATGTGACATCCTCAACTTGAGCTTTTAATTCCTTCGTGGGAAGTACTGTTCAGCTGAAATGATTGTGAACCAAGTTTTCGATGAAACCCTTCTCTTCGTTTGAATGCTTTAATCTTTCATCAAAAGTTCATTTTCCTCGATATCACCTCATCGATGAATGGCCCTTGTCGAAAAACCATCTTCTAGTCTCCTCGAAATCATCCTCTCCTCGATGAAATCTTTTTCGATGAGTTATTCGTGAGTCTCATCGAAATCATATTTCGATGAGTTTTATACTTCGGTGAAAGTTCACACGAGCCCTCCGAAATCCTTTTTTCTTCGATGTCCTTCTTTTATCAATGAAATCCCTTTGTTTTTATCGACATATTGTTATCGATAAGATTTGTTTTTCGATGAATGTTTTTTGAGTTTCCTCGGCAATTTTATTTCCTCGACTTCACCTTTTGTTGGCCTTTCGCTTTTTGATGAAACTGGAATATCGATGAGTGGTTTCTTTTATTTACCCAAAGAGATATTTTGCCAAAGTCACCTTAACTTAGTGTTTTACACTTTATGTTTTATTTTGATGAAACTATTCTTTCGGTGAAACTCGTTTTGAGATGCTCGACATGATATTTTTGGCTGATGATCTTTTAGCTTTCACGCCTTTGGGAAGATTTTTAAGTTCAAATATATTGTTCAACAGGTATCATGGTTAAGCCAATTCCATCACCAAACTATACCGAAGCCTACCGGATCATGTCAGATTCAAATCAACCAGAAACCACTCAACCTACCACGACCAAAAAGGTACCGATAAAGCATCCAAATAGCTAGTGTTGACATCAATGCAACACATAATCAATTCCACCAAATGGCCAACAATCTCCCCCTTTGGCATTGATGGCAACACTAGATGTGAAAAAACATCTAAGCACCAAGAAATGCCAAACAAGTCTCCCCCAATAGAAGGCAGCCAACATCTCCCACATATAGCTTTGAAATAAAGACCAAACTCCCCCTGTGAATAATATCTTTGTAAAGCTCTGAATCTTTCCCTTTTACATTTCCCCTTTTTCACATCAATATCTCTCCTCCTTTTATGTCAATGCCAGAAATCTGACAAAAATATCAAAGAAAAAACATAAACTACTGAATCACAAAACTGAATACTCCCCCTGAGTAGTAGCATCCCCATTAGTACCAGAATGAATAGTACCTCTGATAATGCATACCAGACCGATGCAAAACCATATCAATCAAGTCTCTACCAAAAGGGCAGAGACCCCTAATCTATCTCTCAGATACTCAAATGATTCCTTAGGCAAAGGTTTAGTGAAAATATCTACAATCTACTCTTTATTGTTTATAGAAACCAATCTAACTTCATTTGTTTCCACCTTTTCCTTAAAAAAATTGTACTTGATAGATATATGCTTTGTCTTAGAATGAAATAATGGATTCTTTGATATATCAATAGTAGTAGAATTATCACAGTGAATAACTATCAGTGCATCACAATCCTTCAACATTTGCTTCATCCATAAAACTTGTGTATAGTTAGTAGCAGCAACAACATACTTAGCTTCAGTAGTAGATAAAGAAGTACAGGACTATTTCTTGTTGATCCATGAAACCAACTTCTTTCCAAGAAAGAAAGCTCCACCGGAAGTACTTTTCCAGTCATCAACATCTCTAGCCCAATTAACATCTATATATACACATAAAGTAAAGTTATCATCCTTAGGGGACCACAAACCATATTTTGATGTACCTTGCAAGTATCTAAAAATCCTTTTCACCACACTCTCATGATTCTATCTAGGATCACTTTGAAATCTTGAAAGAGTACAAATAACATTCATTATGTCAAGCCTAGTCTGAATCAAATAAAGTAGACCACCAATCATAGATTTGTATCTTGTAGGATTTACCGGTGCAGAAACATCCGTTCTTGTCAATTTCTCACTTGTAACTATAGACGTCTAAAAATGGTCAATGCTCGCGGAGTCATAATTTAACATTTGCGCATTGCCTTATTTTAGGGTTTTTGCGTCGCATTAACATTTCTTCTATGTTGCGCACTTGGTCTTTATCATTTGCGAGCATCGAGTCCTTCTTCTACATTCTTCATTTGTCTCACTTTTGAATTTGGTCTTGTCGATAATAATCTTCAGTCATGATTTTGGTCGATCTTATCCTATCGCATCAATGTGCGTGCTCATTTGGAATATTTTGACATCATCAATTCGATTTCATTTTGGACATCATCATTCTTAATTGATGATAGAATTAGGGTTTTGTCCTCTTGTCAATCTTGTCATCTTGCGATCGATTCGCCATCGATCCTTGTCAATCTCGTCAATTTTGTGATCGATTTGTCATCGATTGTTATCATTTTCAATCAGGTCTTTTTGCGATCGATGTGTCATCGATCGTCGTCCTTCTCAATCATGTCAATTTGGATTAATTAGTTATTGTTCCTCGTCAATTGGTGCATTTATCAATCAAATCATTTATCAACATTGGTCCTTTGTCAGTCAGAATCATGATCAAATCAAATCGATATCAATTATCTTTTGTTGAGACCTAATTGTCATCCTTGCATTTCTAATTCATCTTCAAGGATTTTATGATTTATTCATTTAATCTTGATTGTCATTTTCTCTCCATTTTCTCTCTAGGTTAAATTATTTATTTATTTATCCTAAGTCCTCTTGTCACAATTAAATGTTTATTTAATTGGCTAATTAATTCCTCCTATTTTTGTAAATTAATTAATGAATGAAAAATTATTAATTAATTTACCTAATTTTCATCAATTTCCTAATTTCCAAGTCATCATTTCTAACCTAATTTTCTAATTTCTCCTAAATTCCTAAATGTCTATTTCTATTTCAAATTCTTGTCATAACTTCTTGCATAGCAATTTGTCATAAATTGTCATAAATTGTCATAATCCTTGCATAGCAATTTGTCATACGCTTGTCATAATTTTGCTATTCTTGATTTGAATTTCCATTTGAATCAATTTCATGCTAATCTTGTCTTTTCTCCAATTTATCTATAAATTGGATGAATTTCTTCAATCATGGCCCCTGATCGATCAATCAATCATGCTTCTAGTATCTTTATGTTGTCTTGTTAATCTTGCTTTCATGTTATGCTTATGCACTTGTAGGTGAGATCCACAAACAAAGCAATTTGGAGGAGAAAGAAGGACAATGGAGAATTATGAAGGAGATATCTGCATTTGGTTTGCTTTAATTTTGTTTTGAATATCTTGTCTTCATGTTTTCTATTGAATGTTTTTAGGATTGTTATCATTGCAATCTGGTTTTGTGATTGAGCTAGTTTAATTACGATTTGCTTTGATGATTTCCAAATTCTTATCTACATTTCTTGGTGAACTCAACATGAACTAACCATCTAACCATGTTTTGAGTGCCTTTTGAGCTGATTTGCAGGTAAAAACCCAAGAAACAGGGCAACTCAGGGCTTTCTGGGAACTTCTGTGCCTGTGTCAAAGGGATCTACGCCTGTGTCAATGGATCTGCACCTGTGTCAAGGCATTTTGCGCTTGTGTCAATGCATTCTGTGCCTGTGTCAAGGAATTATGCACCTGTGTCAAGACATTCTATGCCTGTGTAAGGACAGAAACAAAGGTGAAAATCAATGTTTTTACTTGCAAATTACTTTGCTTTGCATTCTGTTCTTGTATTCTAGTTTTCTTTGGTACTGATTCTCTGTGCAGCACCTTGACATTACATGTGATGAAGACTAAGAATGAAACTACTAACAAATCTTATGCAGGTTTGCTAGTCAAAGACCAAGCAAACCAAACTCCTAACTTAGTGATTTTGCAAGTTGCCTTATATTCCAACCAAACTTTGTGTTTGCAATTTTTAATTAGGCACCTAGTATGTTTGCTAAGTAGGATTGAATGAACATGTCTTCACTTTGTTTGTCGAGTTTGACATTGGAGTAGGAGAGTATGCTCTCATCCTTCTTAGGGTGATCAGAAATCCAGACCTTCGATATCATTCTCATGTTTTGGATTGTTTGTTACCTGTAGAGGGCCTGCCTTCCCGACCATTTTCTTTCTTTTGCAAGCAAGTGACAATCGTGAGAAGGGAACGACCCAAAGTGAGCATAGCTAAAGTACCTTGGCATTCTAACTCACTATAAATAAATACCTGATGGGCGAAAGCTTTGAAGGAAGGGTTACGTGGGAATTGTAGTTACTTGGGAAGTGATGACCCTTGGACTCTTTCTCATATCAGCATCTAAGTAGGGCCTCATGGTCTAAATCGTGCTTGCGCGACTAAATTTATTTGGTATCTTGGTGGGTCTGTGTCTCAATCACGCTTGCGTGACACCAAGGAGTAGCGCTTAACAGAAATCCTTATTAAACACCTTATATTTAGAGGCCAAAATCCTTCTAGTTGCTTGAGAAGGAGGAGTTCAGATACTTGGAAGAGATACTAAGTTCACCATGGGGAGATTTCCATGGGGACTGATACTTGGCTGCCCTGAGAAGTGAGTGCCATGGAGGGGAGCCCGTGGGGTCAAGCATCTATGTATTCTCCTTGAATCTCATAACGAGTCTACCTCTCAAGTACCTATTGTCCTTGCCTACCATAAGAAATGTGTGAATGAGCATGATTGTCTTGAGTCTAAGTTAAAATATCTTGTCTTCTTTGCTAGTCAAAAGTTGAGTTGTGTCTCATTTCAAAAACAAGACAAATTGATCCAAAACAAGGTTAAACACAAGAGTATTTCATTCAACAAAGTTCAAAACACCTTCAAACATGGTTGTCAAACACTTTTCAAAATCTTGTCTCAACATTCATGTCACTTAGATTTAGGTCCTCCATTGTCGATACTTAGTGCTTAGAGCATCATTCTTGCATTCCACTTGGTCCATTTCATTTAGGTGTCCATTTACATGTCCTTATTAGGTTCTCATTTAGGTGTCCCCTTGCATGTCATTATTAGGTCCTCACTTAGGTGTCATATTGCATGTCCAACATTAGGTTCATCCTAGGTTTGCATTTTGCAAATTCACTGTCAACTACCAAGGTTAGGTTTCACCTAGGTCATACTCCTATGCATATCAATAAGGGTCATCTATTTGCATGTGTCCTCTTGCATTAGAGTAATACCATTTCATAATTCAAGCTTAGGTTTTGCCTTAGGTTGACATTGTCATACATTTGCATTTGCATCCTTGTCCTCATAACATTAGGTCACATTTGCATACCCTAGGTCTCTTCATTAAGCTTAGGTCATTATCATATCATATTAGGGTCATTTGCATAGTAATTGTCCCTTTGCATGTAGTGTCAAAACTAGGTTTTGTCATACTTGAGTAATGCAAATCTTTGATAAACCCTAAGTTATTGTTAGGAAGTCTTGACCTTATCAAACTTTTGTCTTTTTGTCATCAATGTCATTTGGTCAAACCTAGCTTAGTATCCAAGCATATAGGGGAGACATTGTCATTTTGTCCTTTTGCAACTTGGACCTTTTGTCCTTTGAGGTGTAGACATCATTTCAATTTCCTAAGGGTTTCATTTTTAGAATTGCATTCATGAGTTTGTCAAAATCTTGAAAAAAGTCCAAAAACATTTAGTTGCATTGTCATCCTTTTAGGTTGCATTTGTCAATCCCATTAGTTGCATTGCATAGTGACATGTTTGTTGAAATGAGGTCTCAACCTTCTTACGAAGCCATGTCATCACAATTGAGAAATCAATCATGTCAATCCAATCTCTACATGTCTCAGAACTTGGATCAAACTTTTTATGATGAAACAAGTCTCCAAATACAAAAACTAGAGGAGAAACTAGCTCAAGAAAAGGAGATTTTGGAACAAAAAGTGAAAAACATTGAGAAGAATAGATCACAAATGTCCAAAATGTTTAAAAAGTTTCCAGGTCGAAATCCAAAGATTGAGCCAATTGATGTAAGATCTCTTATTGAACGATCAGACATACCAGCTCTCCTCTCACAAATAGAGATGATGAAACAATTTCAAGAAAAGAGACAACAACATTATGTGCCTTCACAACAAGAACAAGAAGGTGTTTACTATCAATCAGATTTTCAACCATCACAACCAATTGTTCAACATTTCCAACAGACACAACCAATGGTCCAACTTATACAACCAACACAACCAATGGTTCAATTTCAACAATATGTCCAACCAACTATACAATGTCCACAAATAGTTCAATCAATGGTGGAATATCAACAAGTTCAATCAACATATCAATGTCAACAACCACCACCAAACATTCAAAAACAAAGGTTGCAACACACACCAACCCAAGTTTCAAATATGTCAGAACAATTGAACCAAGTCCAATATCAAAACATGACATCAAACCAAAAACAAGTTCAAAATACAAATACAACTATGTCAAAACCTAGAAAGAAAGGTGGCTTTATTGCAAGGTTCTTAAGGAACCTACCAAGTGAGTTCTTTGAGGAAGATCAAGATAATACACTTATGTCTAGCAATGCCTCATCCCCCCACAAGCAAATGGACTCTCCAGTGGCATCTATCCCTACACCTTTAGAAATTTCACAAGAACCTTCCATATTGTCCTCATCAAACAATACACCCAAGGATGAAATTATCCAAGAGCTATACATAATTGATTGCCAAGATAATCCAATTCATGATGCACATCCTTGTCATGTTTCAGAAATACAAGACCCAATGCCACCTTGCACTTTATTTCCATTACCTGTTTTAGAGGACCCCATTCGAAGTCCCTCTTCCTCATGTTCAAGCATTGATTCCTTGCCAGAATCCATCACAAATGTTCAAAGTGCATTTCCTTCATGCCAAAGCATTAATCCCTTGCCAGAATCCCCCATGCATATCCAAAGTCCAACCCCATGTCAAGAGGATAATTTAGAGCATGAAGAAACGTGTCTTAAAAAAGATCAAGATCAAGATCCTGAAACCTTATCATCCCATCCAATTGTTGACAAGGATCTCATCTTCCCAGAAACTCATGATGATTCCCCTATTCTTGTCCATCCTATCCAAAGTCCTATTGACACTCCATTCCCTGAGCAAGATCAAGATATCCCAGTCCATCCAATCCCAAACGATCCCCTTCCATTTCATGAAAAAAATGTCCTTTCAAATCCCATTGACATTCCACTTCCTAAGAAAGATCAAGATATTCCTTCCATCCTTTCCGATGATCCCATTGAAAGTCAAGAGAAAAGCACCTTTAAAGAGGATTCAAATGATCTTCCTCATTGTCAAGATCAAATTATTCCTTTAAATCCTCCACAAGATCCACTTGTTCCTCCATCTCCATGTCTTAATACTCCATATACACTCCAAGATATCATTTCTTTTGATGATCCCATTATTTCTCCCATTCCATCTCTTGAAGAGCCTATCATTGAACCATGTCCACTACACAATCCTAGTCCCCCTCATGATTCTAATGTGTCAGTGCAAGATGTTTATGAACCCTCGACATGCATAATGGGTTCTTCCACTTTGGTCCAATCTTATCCACTTCAAGATCTCATTATTTCCCTCATATCATATCCACCTCATAATGGACTCGAGTCTTCTTCCCAAAGAAAAGAGTATCCTACAAGTCAAGATATTCATAAAGGCAAAGGAGTAGATCTCCATAAGCAAGAATATCTTAAGGGTCATCTCTACACAACTCACTCTCAAGACATTGGTGTCCCTCCATCAAAATCAAAACATACACCTTCCCCATCATACTTTCCATCCATCTTAGGTCCTTATATCCCTTCGTCCTCTATGCAAGGTCAGCAAAGGCACACATCCTTGAGTAAATTTCATCAATCCAAAATAACTCTATTTCATTCATATCCATCCATGCATTCCTTTCCTCCTCCAAGCAATTTGGATGCCAAGTATAAAAGTCATTAGTCTAGCAATCCACATGTATTCAAGGATCAACATGTCCAATCTAATCAACATGTCAAAACAAAGAACAATATGATCTATAAAGAAAAAGAAATATCCAAAAGGCCACAAAGGCCCACTGAGCAAAATAAAGCATAGTCAAAATATATATGGGTTCCTAAATCCCTTGTGCAAGCAATGCACTACAAGGAACCACAAAAGCATGAAAAATCAAAAACCATGTGGATCCCTAAGCATCTTCTTGAAGCACAAAAGGAAAAATCCAACTTGGCATCCAAAATTGCTATTCCTCCATCCAAACCTCTCAAATTTGTTCCTCCATCACCTCCTTCTTCCATTTTGGGTCCTTATGTCTGCAAATCCCTAGCTATTTCTTCATCAAAATCTCCATATCCAAAGCACATCTTTCCTCCATCAGTCCACCACCCGTCAAGGTGTGTGCCAATGTCAATCTTGCCTTCATTTCCATCCACTGAAGCCCAATTCTTCCAATACCCTATCCATTATCCAATGCATATTTTCCATCCTTCGCTCCCTTTGATCCAATCCTTTACATAAATCCTCGCCTCAGTTTCATCTTATTTTCCATGTCCTCATCCTACCAACGTCTTTGAGCATACTTTTAAAGGTCATGGTCCATTTTTTTCAAAGCTACTATCCAAAAAAAAAAAAAAACGATGCTTGAGTCCTTCTTCCATCCCCTATCATGTGTCCATCTTCTATTGAAAAAGTCAAAATATAAAAAAAAAAGTGAAAAAAAAAGACAAGAAAAAAAGTAAAGCAAAAAAAATTCGTCCACTGGTGAAAACCTGGCGAATAGGCGCCTTGGGCAGGTACCATGATGAAAACCTGGCAAACAGGCGTCATGCGTAATCTATGAACTTCTTGCATACCATACTTGGGGGTAGGTTTTATCCTATCACATCCTTTTGTCCTTCATTCTTCCATTATCCTATCGAACCCCTGTCATTACCCTTCATATCCTATTGTCCCTCATGACCATTTTCCCTTTCCACCTTTGATCTTGACAAGGCTGAGGATCTTCATGAGCATCATGCATCTTGTTTGCAGCTTTTAGTCCATCATAGCTTTTGGTCTTTATCCATTTTCTTATTATAACCTTTCATCCATATTCCCTAGCTTATTGCAACTTTCTGCCACTATCCCTTAGCCTATCCCGACCTTCAGTCCATGTCCCTTATCCATTCTTGGTCTTTCTTATCCTATCCATATCTTATCACTATCCATACACTCTTTCTGTCCCTTGATCTTGATCTGACATAAGGACACAAAATTTAAACATGGATTCAAAAACCTCTTGACATGTCCCTCATGCCATGTCACTACTTTACATTGTCATATCAAGTCTCTTGTCCCAGCACACAATAGCCCTTGAAAATTGCATCTGTATTGTCTCCATGATAAAAGGCCTTTGTCTTCCCTCTATCCACCAACATTTCAGAAAGCCTGTTTATTCACCTATCATATTCCTTGCCTTGCTAGACACTGGGGGCAAAATCATAAAAATTGAAAAATGTCCTGAAATAATCATAAAAATTGAAAAATATCCTGAAAAAATACAAAAAAATAAAAAATCTCAAAAAATACAAAAAAAAGTAAAAAGAAAAAAAGAAAACGAACAAAAAGTAAAGAAAAATGATTCGCCCTCTAGTGAAAACCTAGCAAACAGGCGCTTTAGGCAAGTACCATGGTGAAAACCTGGCAAACAGGCGCCATGTGTAAAAGATTATTGCTCTGTCATCTATCAGGATCCCTAGCTATACTTTTCCTCGCAGGTTTATCATGTTTGCTCTGACCCAATGTTCTGTTCCAGGCCTGTGATTGGTCAACATCATTGTCTTGCATACTCAAGTTTCCAGTCCTTGTGCATATGTTTCAGTCCTGGTCGCTATATGTGTCTTTCAAAATTTCATTGGGTGTGTGCCCCTTGTGATGATCATTTACTGGAGCTTTTTAAAAATTGAAAAATGTCCTGAAAAAAATCATAAAAATTGAACAATGTCTTGAAAAAAATCATAAAAATTAAAAAATGTCCTGAAAATAATCATAAAAATTGAAAAATGTCCTGAAAAAAATCATAAAAATTGAAAAAATGTCTTGAAAAAAATCATAAAAAATGAAAAATGTCCTTAAAAAAATCATAAAAATTGAAAAATGTCCTGAAAAAAATCCAAAAAAATCAAAAAATGTCCTAAAAAAAGTCCCTAAAAAGTCAAATAAAGTCCTGAAAAAATGAATAAAAACATTATAAAACTCAAAAAACAAAACAAAAATATCCCCTTTGTGCATAACCAGATCACTGAGCATACATCCAACGACTCTCAATCACAAACTGCGCTTTACTGAAATCACGCATTAACAGATGAACTTTTCAATCAAACCAAACATTCAAACTGATTAAAATTGTCATATCAATCAATCAACATCAATATCATTTGTCCTTGTCACTACTATCATGGGTCTTATACAGGGTGTAGTATACTCGAAACCAAACTGTGTCCTGTCTTAGACAGGGTACTGCATTTCCTGAAACTAGACAGCATGATCATCCTATCAACACTTTTGACTTTTGATGATGAAGATAAAGATGTTTGTTTGACTTGTTGGAATTAGCGAGTCTTATCATTTATTGATTTATCTTTGATCATGTTCCTATGTTGCTCGATGATGTCACTGAGTGATTTAGAGTGACCGGGATGGTTCATGGTCCCTTTCCTTTTTTTGTTGTGTTTGCTGTTTGTGGAATGTTTGTCACAAATTGGGGCAACTATATCATTGGGTTTCTGTGATAAGTACGTTCGCTTTGTGAACACCGCACATACCTTGACCCTTGATGTATGCACCCTAGGATGCTTCACTCATTCCTTGTGTGCGATGTGTCTGTATTTTGCAAAAGGGGTTGCATTTCAGCTCTGGCCTTCAATGCCATGATGCTATGCATCCATTTTGCTACATTAAATAAAGGTTCTCACCTACAAAGTGCATTAATGAAAGCAAGTTTTTCTTCATCTCTAACTATCCTTTGTCTAATTTCTTCTTACTAACAGTTCTTCTGTCAGTTTGGGCAGTCAGTTCAGTCTAGTTCTCCGATCTCCAAACACATAAGCTACATCCTGCATTCATTGGTTAGTACATTTGCATTATATTAAGCATTTTATCCATTTCATTTCATAAATACATAAAAAACGCATAAACATATATCCATACATGTTCCACAATAGTACATAAATAGTGCATAAGACATCCATGCATGGAACGTAAACACATCAACCATAACACATTGCATCCCTTCATATCGCTGCATATCATATCATATATCAAAATAATATCGGAGTACAAAATTGGACTATCTGTCCTAAGTGTGGCCTGCAGGCTGAATACATAATGTCAAACTACATATGTCTTTGTCATAAGGAGCACATGCCTTTGTCACTAGGTGCTCTCTTTGTCCTCCTCATCCTTGCCATGTCTCAAGGATGATGTCCCTCCTGTCCCTGGTCCTGGCTGTGGTGGTCTCATAGGTCCACTCACCCCCATGCTGCTCACTCACCTCCGAGAACGTGGCCTGCTCTCTGTCCTCGATCGTGCCTGATATGACGCTGCTCTCTGCTCTGGTGGAACTGCATTCTCATATAGTGTCCTCCAATGGCGTATCTCCTCTCCGGTCTCTACCAACATCTGTGCCATCTCATGTGCACTGGCATCCCTAATCGACCCAATATACTCGATGACTCTCTGTTCTTCTTGTTGTGCCTGGGCTATTGCTATATCTCAAGCCGCTGCAAGTCTAGCTATCTCTACTCTGAACTGATACTGCTCTGTCCTCAAGATAGCATTTTGTCTCTCTAATGTCGCAATGTGATCATGCTGACTCGCTATGGTGGCCCTACATATCTCCATCTCCTCTATGCTAGCTGTCTCCGGCTCTATGGGTATATCCTGCAATGACTCCTGATCGGCCGAATCTGGCTCATACTCCTCATACTCATCATCTCCATCCTCATCCTCCTCTTCATCATCATCATCTCCATCCTCATCCTCATCTCTATCCTCATCATCTCCCTCCTCCTCTCCAGCAAGTGGGAAGTCCTCCTATCTCCTCGGTACCGGAATATCAGGATTTGTCAATGGCACTGGCCGTCATCATGCAAACCATCGCTCATACTCCTTTGTCATCCCAGCGTCCACCACATCTGATCTCCAATCCCACTGTCTCTATTGTAGCTATGTGAAGTCAGCATATGCTATGTGTGGCTGAATCATCCTCCCCCAGTGACTCGTCTCTCTGTGAGATCGGGAAAAGTGTGCAGTCCCTCTCGGTACATCCTGCCTCTCTCCAAACTCTCGTCTGACTCTTTCCGACAGGTACATCTCAATCACTCTCTAATGATTCACTGGTCGCCCAATCAAGTATCTCTCCTGTCTGCAATACAATAGCTCATCACTATCATCTGACCATCCAGGGCAATCAAGATATGGCCTCAATGTGAACTCTCTCAATCTATCTAGCTCATGTCGCCAATACAATATGTATCCGAAAGGACCCTGTCTCAATGCTCCCCCATAGCAGTACACATATGGTCGGTGTGGTACTACCTGTCTCTCTACAATCGGTTGACATATGGCTATGTGCTCAAATGCCCATACCTGTAACAGTGTGACCCCACAGCTCAAAGTCTGAACCCCCTGATATGCTATCTGATGTAACTGAAAATATAGCATAGCGAGCATGCATGGTCCCCATGCGTATACAGTCCCCTCTGTCACCATCCGCTCTAGCACTCTTCCCCATCCAATAGGGAATCCATGTCCTCATCTGTCCCCTGCTAATAGGCATGCTATAACCACTGCTATCATCACATATCACTGATCATACTCTAATGCCATGGTCTCCCAGCCAATCTCCCTCTCTATGATATCCAGATTATCTATGTCGCACTCAAATAATCTGCACAAAGCATCTCTCCCTATCACTGGGTCATACTCTATCATCTCCCCATGAATCGTAATGTGGAGGATATGCCATACATCCTCTAGTGTCACAGTTGCCTCTCTAGTCGCCAGATGGAATGAGGAGGTCTCTCAATGCCATCGCTCTGCCAATGTGGTGAGTAGTCCTGTGTTTGCCCTAATCTCAGGCACGAATGTGATATAGTATAATCCAAGTCCTACTAATGTATCTCTATCTGTGCTCCTGAGTCTATGTCATAACATGAAGCAGTCAGGTCGGTTCTCCCGCATAATCAGTGGATACTGTCGACTCTGCACCACAATTGGGGCACACTTTGTCAGTTTTAGGGTTTGCTCCTATGGGTTGCATTTCCTCATTTCATCCAAAAATTAGGGTGTTCTTTATCTATTTTGACCTATCCTACCCTTATCCGCCTTTTCGGGATCATTCGCATGTTGTTTTTGGTCAAATTAGGGTTTCTAGTGCACAACTGCGCCTGTGTATCCTGTTCTACGCCTGTGTAGCATCAACTTGCACCTGTGTACCCTACACAAGCATAGGACATCACACACAAGTGCAGGATTCACCCACACAGGCGCAGAAGTCATTCTTTTCATTCCCTGTGGGCCCCGCAATTACCCGTAAGCAAGTCAAATTCATGAAATTGACAATATGGGTTTTTGAGATACATACCGCTACTCCCGCGTCGTCTGGTCATCTATAGGTGCGTACATGTTCCTCAAGGTGATCTATCATTGGAATGTTCGTCATCTCTCTGCAAGTGTCCTTTTCCAGAGCAACAAATCCTTCACTTTGGCTAGTGCAAATGAGCTCTTTCCACTCTCTTTGTCTCATTTATAGATCTTTGTCAGTGCATAGATGGACGTGCACCCTCTCCCTCTTATGCTGGTTGCGGTCTTTTGCACCTTCAATTGCTTGTCCTTTGTGTATCCGATCCCTGATTTTCAGTCCGTTTGCTCCTATCATTTTCTATCATTCTTATCGATCAATTGGCCTCTTTTCTGGATGTTTCCGGCCAATTCCTCGAGGGGGCATGCATATGTCATTGTCATTGTCTGGGACATTTTCATTATTGTTCTTTGAAACAACGCTTAAAATTGCATTGTCTCAAAGAGGGGCAAAATGTAGACGTCTAAAAATGGTCAACGCTTGCGGAGTCATACTTTAACATTTGCGCATTGCCTTATTTTAGGGTTTTTGCATCACATTAACATTTCTTCTATGTTGCGCACTTGGTCTTTATCATTTGTGAGCATCGGGTCCTTCTGCATTCTTCATTTGTCTCACTTTAAAATTTGGTCTTGTCGATAATAATCTTCAGTCATGATTTTGGTCGATCTTATCCTGTCGCATCAATGTGCATGCTCATTTGGCATATTTTGACATCATCAATTCGATTTCATTTTGGACATCGTCAATCTTAATCGATGATAGAATTAGGGTTTTGTCCTCTTGTCAATCTTGTCATCTTGTGATCGATTCGCCATCGATCCTTGTCAATCTCGTCAATTTTGCAATCAATTTGTCATCGATTGTTGTCATTTTCAATTTTGTCTTTTTGCAATCGATTTGTCATCGATCGTCGTCCTTCTCAATCATGTCAATTTGGATTAATTAGTTATTGTTCCTCGTCAATTGGTGCATTTATCAATCAAATCATTTATCAACATTGGTCTTTGTCAGTCAGAATCATGATCAAATCAAATCGATATCAATTATCTTTTGTCGAGACCCAATTGTCGTCCTTGCTTTTCTAATTCATCTTCAAGGATTTTATGATTTATTCATTTAATCTTGATTGTCATTTTCTCTCCATTTTCTCTCTAGGTTAAATAATTTATTTATTTATCCTAAGTCCTCTTGTCACAATTAAATATTTATTTAATTGGCTAATTAATTCCTCCTATTTTTGTAAATTAATTAATGAATGAAAAATTATTAATTAATTTACCTAATTTTCATCAATTTCCTAATTTCCAAGTCATCATTTCTAACCTAATTTTCTAATTTCTCCTAAATTCCTAAATGTCTATTTCTATTTCAAATTCTTGTCATAACTTCTTGCATAGCAATTTGTCATAAATTGTCATAAATTGTCATAATCCTTGCATAGCAATTTGTCATACACTTGTCATAATTTTGCTATTCTTGATTTGAATTTCCATTCGAATCAATTTCATGCTAATCTTGTCTTTTCTCTAATTTATCTATAAATTGGATGAATTTTTTCAATCATGGCCCCCGATCGATCAATCAATCACGCTTCTAGTATCTTTATGATGTCTTGTCAATCTTGATTTCATGTTATGCTTATGCACTTGTAGGTGAGATCCACAAACAAAGCAATTTGGAGGAGAAAGAAGGACAATGGAGAATTATGAAGGAGATATCTGCATTTGGTTTGCTTTAATTTCATTTTGAATATCTTGTCTTCATGTTTTCTATTGAATGTTTTTAGGATTGTTATCATTGCAATCTGGTTTTGTGATTGAGCTAGTTTAATTTCGATTTGCTTTGATGATTTCCAAATTCCTATCTACAGTAACCATAGGAGTACTTACCAGTTTAGAATCTCCCATACCAAATTTCTTTAACAATTCCTTAGCATACTTAGTTTGACAGATGAAAATACCTTTGTCAGTCTAAGTAATCTACAAACCTAAGAAAAATTTCATTTCACCAATCATAGACATCTCAAATTTTGTCTCCATGTTCTTAGAAAATTCTATGCATAACTTATCTTCACCTCCAAAAATAATGTCATCAACAAATAATTTAATAATCAGTATATCATCATCAGTGATCTTATAATATAAATTATTGTCAGCACTGCCCTTAGTAAAACCAAGCTTCAAAAGATATTTATCCAATCTTGCATACCAAGCTCTAGGTGCTTGTTTCAGTCCATATAAAGCTTTCCTTAACCTAAAAACCATGTTTATATCATCAGGTTGCACAATATAAACTTCCTCATCAAGATCCCCATTCAAAAATACACATTTAACATCCATCTAATAAACCTTATAGTTGTTATAAGCAGCATAGGCAAGAAATAGTCTTACAGCTTCAATCCTAGATACAGGTGCAAAATTCTCCGTAATCAATTCCTTCCTTCTAAGAATATCCTTTACAAATTAATCTATCCTTATTCCTTATAACTTGACCATCCTCGTTCAATTTATTCCTAAAAACCCATTTAGTTCCAATAACATTCTTATTTTTTAGGTTCGGGAACCAAAGTCCATGTGTTATTTTTCTCAATCTGATCTAATTCTTCTTCAATAGCTTTCAACCAATATTCATTTTTACATTCCTCAATTACTGATACCAGTTCAACTTGTGAAATTAAACATATATCATCAATTTCCACTCTTCTTCTTGTCATCACTCCATTGCTTTTGTATCCAATTATCTGATCTTTTGAATGATTCAATTTCACATACCTAGGAGTCCTCCGACTCTTTGTTCCTCTTCCCTATTCTTTCATTACTGTATAATTCTCTGATACTTTTGGAGTAACTGGTTCAACACTCTGTTCCGGGAAAGGTACTACCGGTTCAGATATAATCATTTCCACTATCGGTTCCTTCTCATAAAGTCTGATTTAATTTTTGTTCAACTCATCTACTTTGACATTAGCTTTCTCCACAATTCTCTGCAATCTCTTGTTATAACATCTATATGCCTTGATTTCATTAGAATAACTGAGAAATATGCCTTCATCACATCTAGGATCAAATTTTCCAATGATATCATCTTTCCTAATATAACATTTACTACCAAAAATTCTGAAATACTTAACAGTAGGTGTATTGCCAAACCATAATTCATAAGGTGTCTTAACGGTTTCTCCTTTGATATGTACTTTATTGAATGTATAAACCATTGTACTCATTTCTTCTCTCCAGTAGATATGAGGTAGACTAGCTTCCATCATCATTGTTCTAGCAACATCTAAGATATTTGTGTTCTTCCTTTCCATAACTCCATTCTGCTCAGGTGTCCGGGGAGTAAAAAATTGTCTTCTTATACCATGATTCTCACAAAAGTTATTAAACTCACCGGATGTGAATTCTCCACCATGATCTCATCTCAAATATTTAATCTTCAATCCTGTCTCAGTTTCTATTTTAGTCTTAAAGATTTTAAACTTTTCAAATGCTTGAGATTTTTCCTTCGGGAAAGTTACCCACATCATTGTAGAATAATCATTAATGATTAGCATGAAATATGTATCACCTTGAAAAATTTTAACTCTAGCAAGGCCACACAAATCAGTATGAATAAGATCAAGAACATCATTTGATTTATCTTATATACCCCTAAAAGAGGTTCTGACCTATTTACCCATTTGACATTCTTTACATACCGGATTATAGGGCTTTATAATCTTAGGTATATCCCTAACAGCCTTAGTTGAACTGATCTTCACAATGCAATCAAAATTCACATGACACAACCTTTTGTGCCATAGCCAACTCTCATCAATATGTGTAATCAAACATGTCTTCTCACCAGAGTTCAAATGAAATATATTACCTTTTGTCTGTGTATCGGTTGCAATCTCCAAATAAGATCTGGTAATGATTTTGCATTTTCCATCCTTGAACTGTAATTGAAATCCTTTATCTACCAATTGTCCTACACTCAAAATATTATGCCTTAAACCTTCAACATAATAAATATTATCGGTATTGTTCTTACCATCCAATGATATAGTTCCTTTTCCTTTGATCATACATGCTTTGTCATCTCTAAATATAACCAGACCGCCATCAAATTCTTGGAAAGATAGAAACTTCCCTTTATCTCCAGTCATATGATGTGAAAAACTACTATCAATTACCCATTCATCCTTGTCTTCAATTTTAGCAACAAGTGCCTTCTCTTCAGGTACATTCTCTTCCAGTGCCAGAATATCTTCCTTGATAGCCAGGAACACCCATTCCTTCCCATTGTCGGAAACACTAGTAGAGTCTTCTGTCAATTCATCATCAGAATAAGTAATACCTTCCTCATCTTCTATATAGCATGATTTGTCTCTCTTTTTCTTGTACTTATACTTGTTTAGATATCTAGGTTTAGGCTTAAATGATCTTCTAACTCTTTCTTCAAATCCTGAATTCCTTTCAAGACATATAGATTCAAAATGACCAATCTTATTACATTGAGAACATTTAAAAGGTGTTTTTTCTTCATACTTATTTCCTACCCGTCCTTTAGGTACTCTTCTAGAAAATAGTTCTTCAAGTTCCTCAAACTCATCATCTTCTCTCTTCATATCTTCCAATTCCTTTGCATATAAATCTTTCCAATCTTGCTTGCCAGTTGTAGATGTAGATGCATGCAAAGTAGGTTTAGTCTTCATAGCTCTAGAAGGTCCAAATTCTTCAAGCTCAAAAGAAGATAGTTTCCCAACCAAAGTATCTATGTTAACAGATGTATTAGCCATTGTTCTCAACTCATTAATAGCAGTAGCCTTAATTTTGTAAGTCGGTGGTAAGGCTCTGAGAACTTTACAAACAATTTCATCTTCGCTCAGAGTTCTACCACAACATTGAATTCCCATAACAATCTCATTTACCCTTTCCATGAATGCAATAATCCTTTCATCTTCTTCCATCTTCAATTTTTCATATCTCACTCTGTAACTATCAAGTTTAGCAATCTTCACTATAGGGTCACCTTCATTAAGAGTCTTCAACTTATCCCATATAGCCTTTTGAGATGATTTGTTAGTTAATCCCGTTATCTGCTGATCAGAAAGTGCACACAAGAGGGCTTCGCTTGCTCTACAATCATTCTCAAGATCCTTATCCAGTTTTATTAGAGGAGGATTGCCAGATACTGGATTATAAGGTGTGACACCATTCTATGTGATCTCCCAAATCTCCTTGCCAAGATATCTCTGATGAGTCTCCATCTGAATCTTCCATACTGTGTAATTTGTTCCATCAAGCCTAGGAATATCTCTCCAAAAGATAACTCTAGAAGAACTGGATGAATTTGAACTGTTAGATGCCATAGGATCTTTCTCAAGTGGTTAAGCTTTCTACAAAGAGGACTAATTCTCTAATACCAATTGTTAGACAGTTCAAATAATTGGAAGACAACTAAGAGGGGGTGGGTGAATCAGTTGTCACAGATTATTGAAACCCAAAACATTAATACCGGAATAGCATTTAAACCAATTAAGCTTAAACAACAATCACGAGATAAATACCATCCACATGACATGAAGATTTATTCATGGAAAACCTAGTAAAGGGAAAAACCACAGTGGGAAGCCTACCCATAGTCAAATAATACTTCTGCAATAAGTATGTGATTTATAAATGAGGGGCCTGCACTTGCAGGAAAGTAAAAAACCTAGAGCACACTACTCATCACAAAAGGAATCTCACTGACTACATAGAAATCTAGACTACAATTCGGAGAAGTGTTCAACTGCAAAAGATAGCATCTCCTATACCTGAGTATAGTTCCGGTTAAGCTCAATACCGGAGGACTAAATCCTCTTACATAAACCCAATTCGATCTCCATTGATTGACCAAATCCTCTACCTGAATGATGTTACATTATTCGCACACTACATATCCATATCCCTTACCATGATGATCTACAATGAGATCTTACATCTATATATACAAACCCTTGACCATAAATAATTAGGTTGGCCACCAAATAATAAACCAATTACATAATTACAAACCATGTTGGCCTTGGACCAAACAAATAATATCCAACACATAAGATATCCCAGAAACGCATCGAGTAGCCCAATCTACACGTTACATCAACCGGTCCATAACCTAAATCAACTGAGACCCAGTATAGGTCCACATGCTACAACAATAATCTCCATCTGCAAAGTCTCAAAAATTATCACCAACAACATCTTGAAACTCCACCAGAAGCTGCACCAAGACCACTTATGCAATTCATCAAATATCTTCATCAAAAGCTCTATCGCTGAAACCCTCATCGGAACCAGAAGCCAAGCTTCCAAGCAAACAGGATAGCATACGATCACCAGACCAAAACCAACTTATTGAATATGAGCATGGGTATCATGATTAAGCCAATTCCATCACCAAACTATATCGAATCCTACCAGATCATGTTGGAACCAAATCAACCGGAAACCACTCAACCTACCGGGACCAGAAGGGTGTCAGTAAAGCATCCAAACAGCTAGTGTTAGCATCAATGACAAAACGTTAATGCAACACATAATCAATTCCACCAAATTACCAACATTGTTTTTAGGCCTGAAGCTTGTTGGCTCCCTTGTTTCATAAAACATAATTCAGGGTTCTGTAGAAACATCTTTTTCTGACTTCTAAAATTTTTGGGTTTCAGACGAGCCCTAGTAGAGAGTCATAGGTGAAGTTGAGAACAATTTGTTAGTCTGATACAGAGAAAATAGATAGAAATTTCAGTGTTAAATTCTATGAAATTGTTGAATCCTTGGAGTGCATACTATTTTTGGCAGAGCTAGTAAAATTACAAAACTCGGATCTATTTCTCTCCAATGTACAATTCTGTCATATTTTGAATGAAATAAATCAAGGGTTTATTTTCATTTATCTTGCTATTGTGGTGTGTGTAATTTTTGATTCATGCTTTAATCTAATGGATTAATTAAACCAATTGAATAGAATTATAGATTGATAGGACTTGTATAGGGATTTTGATAAGAAGCTTTAGGTTTGGTTACAAATGAGATTTATTGTAAGACAATAATATCTTAGATCTATATACTAGGGTAACATTTTGTCATATACCAATATGCACTCTATGAATCCAATCTCCTAATGGGATAAGGCACTGATCTAGGCTAAATATTGCTCTTGTTATCATAATTTTGTCTGAATCATTTTTGGCTTGATATTTCTTGATATATAATGTTTTTTTGTCATTTTATATATGTTTTTTGTCATCTCATGCACCAATTGGTTGAGGATCAATGCATAATTATCCATTCCTATAGCATTCTCCCTTTGTGTTGAGTCTTTTTATATGAGACTATTTGCTTTGTTGTAGGATTATTTGCAATTGTGGTGTAGAGGTTGTAAATTTGCTAAGGGATCACCCTCCCAAGTTTTGCAAAGCCCAAAGTGCAGAAGGATTTGTCAGGATCCTTGTCAGTTGGTCCAAGTCCTGGAGATTATTGAGTATTGGAATTGGCTCCTCCATAGATAATTGAAAGAGAAACTTGATTGCTACATCAGATAGCATAAATCTTGTTTGGAAACCAACATGGAGAAGTGGTGGTTAATATGGAAGCGATCACAAAGGTCACGAACATCCTGGTTCTTGAAGGGATGTTCATTATCTGTGATAATGGAAAGAGGACCACCATAGAGATAGATAATATAGTTAAGAATGAATGTGGCAATCTATTTTCCAATGAGTTGGGTGAGAGCAACGACTTCAATCCATTTTGTGAAATATTTCGTAGAAGTGATAATGAATTTATGGCCATTAGAAGAAGGAGAGTGAATCTTGCCTATGAGATCGTGTCCCCACTGACAAAAGGGCCAAGGAGTCACAATAGGTTGAAGTTCTTGAGTTAGTGCATAAATGAGGTCTCCATTAATTTGACATTGCTTACATTTTCTTGACAAACTGATATGAATCTTTTTCCATAGTGGACCAATAGTATCCAGTCCTAATAAGTTTCTTGGCTAAGGTCGGGCCACTAGAGTGGGTACCACATATACCTTCCTGAACTTCTCATAACACAATATGAGCTTTGTAACTCTCTAAACATATAAGAAGAGTACCATCTAGACCTTGACGGTAAAGGGTATAGGCTAAAATGACATAACAAGAAGATTGGTGAATGAAAGTACGACGTTGATTGTTCGATAGGTCAAGGGGAAGGGTATTGTTGCAAAGGTATGTAAATATGGCACCATACCAAGGGGAATCAGGACCAGCGACACATATCATCTCAGTAGGAGTGATCTCATATAAGGTGACCAAAATATTGTCCACCAAGAACTCATAGAAGGTTTCATTCTGCGGTGGATCGATCAATGAAGCAATAGTAGCCATGGCATCTGCAACTCGATGGTTTTCCCTTGTAATCTTCTCAAAGATTATCTCTATGAAGTATTGTTTGAAATCATCTACTATTTTCTTATAAGGAAATAATTTTTCATCTTTTGAGTTAATCATCATTTTTTTGATGAATTACAAGTTGAGAGTCCCCAAAAATATGAAGTTCTTGGATCTTCCACTAAACTACAATTCGCAATCCCATTGTTAATGCCTTATATTCTGCTATGTTATTGGTGCAAGGAAATGACAACCAGTATGATTTAGGAATAGAATCCCCTTGAGGTGTGATAAAGAGGATGCTAGCTCCTGCACCATTCTATGTGTATGAACCATCAAAGTACAATTTCCAAGGCTTTGTGTGTGTCACTGTCAAAATGGATTCATCTAGAAACTCTGAATTCATAGGAGTATCATCAACTATGGGTGCATCTGCCAATTGATCTACAATAGCTTGTCCTTTAATTTCTTTTGTATCCACATATTTGATGTCCTATTCACTTAGGATCATAACCCATTTAGCTAATCTTCCAGTGAGTGTTGCTTTATTGAGAAGATATTTTAGTGGCTCTATCCTTGCGATGAGCATAGTTTTATGAGTTAGCATGTAATATCATAATTTTTGCGAGGCAAAAACGACAACAAGACATGCACGCTCAATCGATGTGTAGTTAAGCACATAGTCAACCAAAGTGCGACTAATTTAATATATCAATCTTTCTTTGCCTTCATTATCTTATTGTGCCAAGAGTGTCCCTAGTGTTAATTGTGTAGCTGATATGTAGAGTAACAGGGGTTTTCCTAGAATTGGCAGCATCAAAACTAGTGGATTTAGGAGATAATCTTTGAGTATCTACAAATCCTATTGACATTTATCATCCAACTTGAATTTGATGTTTTTGTGAAGTAGATGTTGAAAAGGATGACATTTATTTGCAAGTTGAGCTATGAATCGTCGTATAGACTAGAGTTTTCCCTATAGAGACCGAAGTTGACTGATATTCTTTGGTGGTGGCATTTCTAATATAGCTCTGACTTTTGTTGGATCAGCTTCAATTCCTGTCTTTGAGACAATGTATCCAAGGATTTTCATAGAGGTTACTCCAAAGACACACTTCTTAGGATTTAATCTTACTTTGTATTTCTCTAATCGGCCGAAGACCACTGAAAGGTAATCCAAATGTGTTTCTCTTTCTAATTATTTACCGAGGAGGTCATCAACATAATCTTCCACGGTAACATGCATAAGATCATGAAAGATGGTAGTCATGGCTCTTTGGTATGTGGCATTTCTAATATAGCTCTGACTTTTGTTGGATCGGCTTCAATTCCTATCTTTGAGACAATGTATCCAGGGAAATTCCCTGAGGTTACTCCAAAGACACACTTCTTAGGATTTAATCTTACTTTGTATTTCTCTAATCGGTCGAAGACCACTGAAAGATAATCCAAATGTGTTTCTCTTTCTAATTATTTACCGAGGAGGTCATCAACATAATCTTCCACGGTAACATGCATAAGATCATGAAAGATGGTAGTCATAGCTCTTTGCTATGTGGCACCCGCGTTCTTTATTCCAAAGGGCATAATATTCCAACAAAAGGCTCCCTAGGGACAAGTAAATGCTTTTTTGTGCTGATCTTCAAGTTCAATTTTTATCTAGTTGTAGCCAGAAAATCCATCCATCAATGATAACATTGCATGACTAGCTGTAAGATCCACTATCAAGTCAATAATTGGTGACAAAAAGTTATATTTAGGACAAGCTTTGTTGATGTCTCTGAAATCTCTACATATTTCAATGCTGCGATCTTTCTTGCTGACATGTACTAAGTTAGAAATCCACTTGGGGTAGTTAATTGGTCTTATGAATCCAACATTCAGCAGTTTCTCAATTTCTACCTTAACTAATAGTGCCACTTGTGGATGCATTCCTTAATTTTTGCTTCACTAGCTTTTCTCTTGGTGTAACTATCAAATGGTGCATTACTAGATTAGGGTCTAGTCCAGGCATATCTGCATATGACCATGCAAAATTGATTTATCGTTTTGTGAAGAAACTTATGAACTTCGGTCTTTATTTTTCTATCAAGTATTGTGGTAAGAATATGTTATGCGGAATCTCTTATGTGTCAATGTTTGTTTTGATAGTTTACTCCACCAACATGGATGATTTATGTTGGAAAAATGGTGTCTCAACCTTGCATTTACATGAGGTTACTATTTATAGTAAGTTTTGATTTGAGCATGAAATGGTGTGAAATTCTCTCTGAAGCTTCTGGTCGGCTAGATAAGCATTTTAGTAAAGTTACATCACAAGATCACAACTAGTTTTGATGATATTAAATTTTCTGTTCTGGAGGGGTCCAATGAAAGGTTTAAATTTAATTTTGAGGACTTCAGAGGCCCCGAAATGCCCTGAAAAGTGGGCATAAATGGCAAAGTGGTTTACAAGACAATAGAGAACTTCAATAGATTTCTAGTGCTTCAAATGGTTCGTCAATAGGACACACGGTTCTCAAGTTATGGCCTCCAAAAGTTTGTACTCCTAAAATAAGAAATGTAAAATACATCGGACACAATGAGTTGTAAAAAGACAGGGGCATGTCATAGGGAATCTAGAAGGGAGATAAGGTTGGCTATACCTTATTGGGTGGTTTTAGCCAATGGTACCATTTGACGGTTTCTTGTATTATATCTCCTATATATGAGGTGCATGAGATAGAGGTAGTGTGTAAGAGTCTTATAGCTATTGAGTTACCTCTGAATCTCTGATTAGTGGTACTTTTGCGAGGAGCTTTCTCTGCAAGTATATTGTAATTTTTTTTATTGCGGAATAATATATTGGGCAAATTTTGGAGGGTGGGGTTTTTCTCCCGAAAAGGTTTTCCCCACATAAATCACTATGTTATAGTTTGAATGTTATTATATCTATTTCTATTTTATGTAACTGTTGTGATGATCTATAAAAAAATTTGCATTACCCTCCTCTCAAGGTTAGTGTAGGAAGTTGTTTTGCTACTTAACTTCCTTACAAGTGGTATCATAGCTTGATCACCTTTAGTTTCAGTTGTGGGTTGTTGGGTTTTTTGAACTAATCCATGTTTTGAGTGGGAGCTTGTACAGAAGACACTTTTTGATCTTTTTGTAGGAATTTTTAGATGGCAAGTTCGTCAAGGAAAATAGAGGTGGAGAAATTTAATGGAACAAATTTTGAGATGTGGAAGCTGAGGATGGAAGATTTACTAATAGATTGAGATCTATGGGATGCTATTGATGTGAATGTCCAAAGGCCCTCAAATCATACTGCGGCAGCTCAGTATGATGTTATGGACCAAAAAGCCAAGGTTCTAATTAGACTGTGCCTAGCAGACTCTATTCTGATCAATGTCCACAAAGAAAGCACTGCAAAGAAGTTATGGACTAAGCTTGGTGAAATGTATCAAGCGAAATATTTATTAAATCGTATTTTCTTGAGGAAGAAATTATATTCCTTGAAGATGGAAGATGGTGGACAAGTTGTAGACCACCTGGAAGCATTCAATATGTTGGTGGCTCAATTAATATATGTCGATGTTAAGATGAATGAAGAGGAAAAATGAGAGATCTTTCATTGTTCTTTGCCTGATTCATGGGATTCTCTTGTTATGGCTATCGGTAGTACTTATTTTGTTTTGAAGTCTGAAGATGTAGTAGGTGCCCTACTTGGTGAAGAGATGTGAAGGAAGGTATCCCATAGTTCGAAGGAAGCCCTAACTATTTGTTGAAGACATAAGGAGAAAGGCAAGAAGAATGAGAAGCGCGATAAGTCCAAATCGAGAGGGAGATTGAAATCTCCTAGAAAGTCCAAAGTTATTTGCTGGAATTGCGGTAAACTAGGTCACATCCGTAAGGACTACAAAGAAGAAAAGAAGAAGAAAAAAAAAAGATTGATTCTGATTCTATCTGAGAAGGAAGATGGTGATGCATTTATTGCAGCTTTGGCGACTCATGTAGGTAATGATGTCTAGTTAATCGACTCAAGTGCATCTTTTCATATGGCTGCCAATAGAGATTGGTTTTCTAAATATGAAGAATTTAATGGAAGTAAAGTGTACTTGGGTGATGATTCACATTTAGATATTGTTAGTCAAGGTAAAGTTAGAATCAGGTTTTCTGATGGTAGAATAAAAAGTATTAATGGTGTGTTGCATATCCCTGGTTTAAAATGAAATTTGTTGTCTATGAGCAAACTGATAGATGCGAGTGTGCAGGTAGTCTTTTCTAAAGCAGTATCTAAGATGATTAAGGGTTCTATGGTAATTTGTAGAGGTGTCAGGGTCAACACTTTGTATAAGCTAGATGCATACACTGTTGAGTGTAATAGCACTTCTGTAAAAAGTAAATCTGTGGAAGATTTGAGGGTTTCACCTTCAACAGATGGAAATGGATTTTGAGTAGCTAAGGGTGCTCTTTCTTTTGAAGCAAAGTTACCTGCAGAGAAGACTATGTTGTCGCACCAGAGGCTTGACCACGTTGGAGAAAAGGGTCTAAGGACCTAAAAAAATAAAAAAACCTTGTTGAAGGTTTGAATGATTGTAATCTTGACTTTGATTTATGTAAGCATTACATTTATGGAAAACAAAATCATGTTCAGTTTTACTCAAGTTCTCATAAAACTTGTCGTGTTTTGGATCTTATTCATTCTGATGTGTTTGATCCAATATATATTCATTTGATTGGAAAATCCACATATTATGTTTCATTTATTGATGATTTTAGTAGGACATGGGTATATTTTTAAAAGAGTAAATCTGAAGTTTTCAATTGATTTAAAGAATTTAAAGGAATGGTTGAGTTGCAGACTAGAAAGAAAATTTAAATTTTGAGGACTAATAATGGTGATGATTTTTTCTCTAATAAAGACTATGGTACTAATAAACAGAAGACAACTCTATATTCTTCATAACATAATGGAGTTCCAGAAAGAATGAATAGAACATTGATGGAGAAGGCTAGGAGTATGCTGAGTGGTCCTGGTCTAGAACAAAATTTTTGGGTTGAAGTTGTTGCCACTTCTTGCTACCTAATTAACAGGTCTCCTACTTCAGCCCTTGTTGATAAAACACATATGGAAGCATGGTTGGGTCACAAGCATTCATTGAGACATCTTAGAATTTTTGGTTGTGAGGCATATGCACATGTGCCAAAGAAGCAGACAAAGTTGGAGAACAAGGTTGTGAAATGTATCTTCATTGGGTATAGTTATGGTGTGAAAGGATACAATCTTTGGGACCCTGTTGCACATAAGGTAATTCATAGTAGAAGTGTTATTTTTAGAAAATTAAGCCTCCTTTTGTTACATTGTAGCCAGAACAAACTAAAAATGAAGATGTGATTTAGTTTACTTCTACACAAGAAAGAGTTGAATCAAGACCCATAGATAGGGTAAGAAGTTGAGGAGAGCTCGTCTAGCTCTGAATCTTCAAAAGAGGAGGAATATCCTCTAACTCAACTTGTTTGACGGTCTACAAGACATAGAAAACCACTTGAAACGTATTCACCTGACGATTGGAGATGCATTTTTTCTTTCAATACTAATATGGATGAACTGAAATCTGTAGAAGAAGCATTAGGTATGAATGATGCAGAATCTTGGAAGATTGTAATGGAAGAAGAAATGACAACTTTGAAAAAGAATGATACATGGGATCTTGTACCATCTCCTGAAGGATGAAAACATGTTGGTTGCAAATGGGTGCTCAAGAAAAAGATTGGTTCAGATGAAAGCACTGAAAACCATCGCATGTTAAAATTCATTAAATATAATCAAATAGAAATAAAAGGGAGAAATTGTTGGTATTATGGATGTGTTGCATTGGTTTTGTCATTGCTGTCAACACCTGTCAACACTTGTGAACACTTATCAGCATGTTCAATGACTTATGCAGAGTTACCGATATCTGGTTCATCGACATGTTATATTATTCACCAGCACTTAGGATGATCCGTTATCACCTGGAGATTACTTGGTTATGTTGAAGACATTGTTTGGACACTTGGTTCTGGTGATTTGGTTATTGGTCTAATCGAGTTTGCACACTTTTTGTTACCTGAAAATTGGTCTAGGTTATGGACCGGCAAACATTATCTATTCCAAATCAGCACGACATGTTATGGAGATGACTTATTGATTGGTTATTATTGTAAATACATTGAACCAACATGATGCATCGCATATTGATTCATTTGTAATTGATTTAATTGTAATATTCTTAGTAAGCCAACCTACACATTTGGTCTTAGGTTTTGGTATATATGTAAGATCTCATTTGTGAGATTAATATTGACTAGAGAAGGTGTGAAAATGATTGTAATAAAGTATATGCAAATTTAAGTAGAGCTATACCTGCAGACATCATTTGAAGATTCAAGGAAGGTATGAAGAAGACAATCAGAGCTTAACTAGTACTGAATCCAGCATATGAAGATGCTATTTTGAGTAGTACATTATCATTGAATTTAACCATCCAATTGTAGTCAGTGTGATTCCCATTTTGTTATTCAGCAGTGAGCTCTAGGAAGTTGGCCTTTCTGCATGTGCAGACCCCATTTGTACACACAAACTATCTGCAGTAGTATCATCTAATTGTGGGTAAGGTTTCCCACCGTGGTTTTACCCCTTACAGGGTTTCCACATACAAATATTTGTGTTATGTGTTGTGAATGTTATTTGTCTTTCTGTTTCATGCATTAAACTTTATTGGTACTGTTATTAACTGTTAAACTATCAACCGACATTAAGTTTGGTTTACCGATATTATGCATTAAGTTTGGTTAAGTTATATTTGGGTTAAAATTAATAGATAACTGATTCATCCCTCCCCTCTCAATTGCCTCTAGGTCCTAAGAATTGGTATTAGAGCTAAGTCCTCTTTTTGCAGAAGTTTAACAGCTTGAGGAGATTCTATGGCAACTAACTATTTCAGGAAGGATAGTCTACAACTTGATGGAACTAACTATGGTATATGGAAGATCAGAATAGAGACACATCTGAATTGCATTGGAAAAGACATATAGGATGTTACAAAGAATGGCTATGTTGGTCCTACACAAAGTCAACCTAATCCACCTACCTTGGCTAAAGATTAGGAGAATGATTGCAAAGCAAGAGAAGCACTTTAGAGCACATTGTCAGATCAGCAAATCATGGGATTATCAGACCGATCTACTGCTAAAGCTATTTGGGATAAATTAGAGACATTGAATGAAGGTGATACCACTATGAAAATTGTAAAACTGGAATGCTTCCGGGTCAGGTATGAAAATCTCAAAATGCAAGAAGATGAAAGGATTTCTGTTTTTAAGGAAAGAGTTAATGAAATTGTTTTGGGTATACAATGTTGTGGAGGATCCTTAAGTGAAGATGAAATTGTTTCTAAAGTTTTAAGAGCGTTGCCACCGGCATACAAAATGAAAGTAACTTCTATTAATGAATTGAGAACAATGCCTAATACATCAGTATCTAGAGATACTTTGGTTGGAAAAATTTCATCTTTTGAACTTGAGGAATTTGGTCTCGTTGTTACAATTAAGATAGATTTATCTTTCAAAGCATCATCATCATCATCTGAAAAATCTGATTGGAAAGCACTCTATGCTAGAGAAATTGAAGAAATCAGAAGAGAGAATGAAGAACTTGAAGAGCTTGAAGCACTATTTGCAAGGAAGATGCCTAAAGGTCCAATTGAAAGTAAGTATGAAGGTAAAGCACCATTTAAATGTTTTAACTGCAATAAAATTGGTCATATGACATCTAGGTGTCCTAATATACATGCAAGATTGAAAGAAGAAGCTAAAAGAACATATAAGCCTAACCCTGAATATCAGAGATACAGATTTAAGAAGAATAGAGACAAATCATGTTACTATGCTGGTGAAGGAGTTACTGATGATTCTGATGAGGAACTGATAGACAATGGATGAGATTTTATTGCAATAACTAAAGATCAACTGGTACCTATTGAACAACCGGAAGAGCAAACCCTGGAAGCTAAAATTGAAGAAAAGGATGAATGGATAATTGATTATGGATGTTCACATCATATGGCTGGTGATAAAAGTAAATTCTTAATCTTTCAGGAATACAATGGAGGTGTAGTAAGATTTGGGGATGATAAAGCTTGTTTGATCAGAGGAAAAGGCACTATATCTTTTGATGTTAAGCACAATACTGACAATGTTTATTATGTTGAAGGTTTGAAGCATAATCTTTTGAGTGTTGGTCAATTAGTTGAAAAGGGATTTCAGTTATAATTCAAGAATGGTAAATGCAAAATCATGAATAGAATTGGTTTGGAAATTGCAACTGGTAATCAGACTAGAGGTAATATCTTTCATTTGAATCACAATGAGAAGACATGCTTGATTGCACATATTGATGAAAGTTGATTATGGCATAAAAGACTTTGTCATGTAAATTTTGATTGCATTGTGAAAATCATTACTACTAAGGCAATAAAGGATTTACCTAAGATTATAAAACCTCACAATCCGGTATGTAAGGAATGTCAATTCGGAAAGCAAGTTAGAACAACTTTTAAGAGTATTCCAGAGAAATCCAATAATGTTCTTGACTTAATTCATACTGATTTATGTGGTCCAGCAAGAACTAGAAGTTTACAAGGAGATAGATATTTTATGCTAATCATTGATGATTATTCTAGAATGTGTTGGGTTACTTTTCTGAGGGAGAAATCATAAGCTTTTGGGAAATTCAAACTATTCAAGGTAATGGTAGAGAATGAAACTGATAAGAAATACAAATGTTTGAGATCAGATCAAGGAGGTGAATTCAAATCTAAGGAATTTAATACATTCTGTGAAGTGAATGGAATCAAAAGACAATTATTAGCACCTCGGACACCCCAGCAGAATGGAGTTGTGGAAAGGAAGAACCAAACTATTTTGGATGTAGCTAGAAGCATGATATCAGAAGCAAACCTACCTCATGTGTATTGGAAAGAAGTAGTGAATACAACTGTTTACACATTCAACAGAGTTCACATCAAAGGTGAAACCGGTAATACCCCTCATGAACTATGGATTGGTAATACTCCTACTCTTAAATATTTTAGAATATTTGGAAGCAAATATTATATTAGGAGAGATGATTATATTGGAAAATTTGATCGTAGAAGTGATGAAGGAATATTTCTTGGTTATTCATCTAAGACAAAGGCATATAGATATTTTAATAAGAGATTGCAAAAAACCATTGCGAGTGCAAATGTGAAGATTGATGAACAGTTCAGAGGTAATTCAAGGTCCATGGACTCTGAATCGACACTTGAGATAATCACAAATGAACCTACACTGAGCATATCGGTACAAAATGTTGATCCAATCACATTGGCATCATCTGAGAATTCCACAGTGACTGAAGAACAGCAGCAAGTGAATACACCCAGGTATGTAAGATTGAATCACTCTAAAAATCCGATAATTGGGAATAAGTATCAAGGTGTAATGACTAGAGGAACACTGATAAATGAAGAGGTATGTTTAATTTATCAAATTGAACCAGCAACTATTAATGAGGCATGTGAAGATAAACATTGGATTAAGGCTATGGAAGATGAATTAGAACAAATTGAAAAGAATAACACATGGACATTGGTTCACTGACCTAAAAACAAAAATTTAATTGGAACTAGATGGGTATTCAAAAATAAACTTAATGAAGATGGTAAGGTAATCAGAAACAAAGCAATATTAGTGTGTAAGGTATATTCACAGAAAGAAGGAATTGACTACAATGAAACCTTTGCACCGGTAGCTAGAATTGAGGCAGTCAGATTATTTCTAGCATTTGCAGCACACAAGAACTATAAAGTATATCAAATGGATGTTAAATGTGCATTTGTGAATGGTGATCTTGAAGAGGAAGTTTACATTGAATAACCTGATGTATTTTCTTTGACAGATGACAAAGATATGGTTTGCAGGTTAAGGAAAGCTTTATATGGATTGAAGCAAGCTCCTAGAGCTTGGTATGCTAGATTGGACAAATATATTTTCAAGCTACTAATGATGACATCTTTGTTATTGAAGTTTTTGTTGATGATATCATTTTTGGAGGAGAAGAAGGATTGTGTAAAGACTTTTGTAATAAGATGCAGGAAGAATTTGAAATGTCTATGATTGGGGAGATAAAATTATTTTTAGGATTGCATATTTCACAAACTGATAAAGGTATATTCATAAATCAATCAAAGTACTTGAAAGAACTACTAAAGAAATTTGGTATGGAAAACTCTAACCTAGTAAGTACTACTATGACTACAATTGATAAACTATCATTGAAGGATGAATCAACACCTATTAATCTGACAAGATATAAATCTATGATTAGAGGTTTACTGTATTTGATAGAAACAACACCTGATATTATGAATGCAGTATGTATCGTTTCAAGATTTCAAAGTAATCCTTAGGAAAATCATGAATCAGCAATGAAAAGGATTTTCCGGTATCTGCAAGGCACAACAAATCTTGGTTTATGGTATCCTAAAGATGAAAATTTTGATTTATGTGCATACACAGATGCAAATTGGGTAGAATATGTAGATGATAGAAAGAGCACCACCGACGGAGCATTTTTTCTTGGTAGCAGATTAATTTCATGGTTGAGAAAGAAACAAAGTTGTACATCATTATCAATAGCAAAATCAGAATATGTTGCAGCAACAACTAATTGTACACAACTATTATGGATTAGGAAAATGTTGAAGGATATAAAGGAAAAATGTAAAGAACCTATAATCATTTACTGTGATAATATGGCAGCAAATGATATCTCTAATAATCCGATATTTCACTCTAAAACTAAACATGTTTCTATCAAATTCAATTTTCTGAAAGAGAATGTTGAAGCAAAAGAAGTGAAATTGGTTTATGTGAATACTAAAGAGTAGATTGCAGATATCTTTACTAAGCCTTTGCCTAAGGAAGCTTTTCAATATCTCAAAGAGTAGCTTGGAGTTATACCCTCACCGATAGAGACTTAGACGATTGGAGCATGGCATCAGACCTGTAGAATTAATAGAGAAATATTTTCTAGCTTTGATGGAGGAGAGCTAGTTCTCAGGGGGAGCAGTTGGATAAATTTGGTTATAACAATTGGTATTTGAAATAATTTCTATGAACTGATTGTATTTGGTTTTGTATTGCTTTGGTATTTGATATCAAAGGGGGAGAGATATCTATGGAAAAACACATTATCTTTTTCAGAGAGATTATTCCTAGGGGGAGAAATATTATGTATTTTGATTTCTGGTAATTGATCTCTTTGGGAGATTGTTGGTTTTTGGTTTTTGGTATTTCTTCCTTGGCACTTAGATGGTTTTTCCATCTTGTGTTGCCATCAATGTCAAAGGGGGAGATTGTTGGTATTATGGATGTGTTGCATTGGTTTTGTCATTGATGTCAACACATGTCAATATTTTTGAACACTTATTAGCATGTTCAGTGACTTATGCACAGTCACCGGTATCTGGTTCACCGATAGGTTATATTGTTCATCGACACCGAGGATGATCTGTTATCATTTTGAGATTACTTGGTTATGTCAAAGATATTGTTTGGACACTTGGTTTTGGTGGTGTCATGCAAATGTTTTAAATGTACTAGAAAAGCTTAAGTGTCATGCATAGGTATTAAACTTTACACATAGTGTTAAATGTTACACATAAGTATTAAAATTTACGCATTTGTTGTTAATTGAAGATTTTTGTCATGCGTATGATCATTTTTTGTAATCGCATTATCTGATATCTAATATTTTCTCTGTGTAGGAGAATATTGGAGTGTTATACTATTGACAGAGTAGACCCAGTGGACTTGATCTTTGAGTCAATTTACTTTCTGAGGAAATTGCACATATCCGACATCTGGGATTATATCATGTTTTACACTTGCCATAGGTCATGACCAATAGGCCCTTGATTAAAACATCAATGGAGCAGTGGTATTCTGACACATGTGCCTTCTATTAGGACCCAAAGGCAACTGAGAGGGGGGTGGGTGAATCAGTTGTCAATTAATTTCAACCCAAATATAACTTAATCAAACTTGATACTTAACATCGGTAAACCAAACTTAATGTCAGTTGACAAATTAACAATTACTATTAATACCAGTGAAACTCAATGCATAAGACAGAAAGAAAAACAACATCCACAACACATAACACAAAGATTTGTACGTGGAAACCTTGTAAGGGGAAAAACCATAGTGGGAAACCTTACCCACAATCAGATGATACTATTGCAGATAGTGTGTGAATACAAATGAGGTCTACACATGCAGAAATGCCAACCACCTAAAGCTCACTGCTCAATCAAAAAATAGGAGTCACATTGACTATAATTGGATGGTTAAATCCAATGATAATGTACTATGTTACTACTTATTAAGTTGCCATTAGTTTTATGTCCAAAGTCATTCTATACACTCTAGTCGATTAGTACTACCGAAATATTCAGTCGGTATGCACAGAGCAGTCGATTATAGAAGAAAGTAGTCACAGAGGCCAGTATACACCGAGTTGTCTACCGAGTACCACTATATGTCTACCGAGTAGCAATGATGATACACCGAGATGATATACACCAAGTGAAACGTGTTACCAGATTCATTGAACCTAAACACACTTGTGGAAACATGTTACAAGATCGAGGAACAAAGAACCATTATGACATTAGAAATTGCACTTAAGGATTGTGTATGATTATTAGGTCATCTATCCAATGAAATATTTTGTATGGTTATTCATTCGATAAATCATGTTTGTAAGATCAAAGCAATCAACCAGATCACCGACATAAGAGATCTATTTATACAACATGGATTGAAATCATTTAAGAGATATATAGAGGTGTATGAAGCAAGACATGTGTGATACATAAGAAAGCACTGAGTGTTATGACTGTTAGAGAGACACAAAGGTCACCGAGAAGGATTTCAGAGAGTAGTCAAGGAACAGAGTCAAGCAAAGAGCCTTGAAATTGATGAATGGATTTTATTTGGATGTAGAGAATGAGACAAATGAAAAGTGGAAGGAAATCTTTCGAATCAAGAATGATGGTGAGCAAGCTGAAGTTGAAATAGTTGATGTTACCGAGGAAGATCCTGATATCATCGAGCAAGACCCTACTGACACTATACAAATTGATGAGGATATCATGGACACCGAGGCACCTGAACAGGAAATGATAGAAGGGAATGCATATGCCAAACTGGTATCCAGTGAGTCAGTTTTGGAGCAAGTTCAGCCCTATCCTCCAGTCACTCAGCCTATTTCAACCGAGGTCCCTCAGGATACTGAACAAGGAACAGAAGGTCACAAGTCTTCAGAAGGATAAACTGCTTCACAGGCCACCGAAGGACAGCCTTCTCAAGCCCCTTCTAGCACTGAAAATCTTACAACCGAGACCCCAAGCACAAAAGCACCGACAGACACAACAAAGGCTACATTAGAGGTTCAATAAATTGATAAAAGTGTTGCCTCTACCGAGCAACCTACCGAGGGTCAACAAGCCTCACAAGCCATTGTGTTAGTTCAACTGATTAAAGGTAAAGAAAAGAAAATGAAAAAACATAGTTTCAAATTAGATTTATCAAAACCAATAGTTTTGTCGAATGTTGACATATCCAAATTAAAAGGGCAAGCACTCATTGAATTCGGTGAACTATGCAAAGCCAAAGCTAAACAGGAGAAACAAATGGCTATTCTAAAGAAAAATAAAGTACTTCAGAAGGTGAAAGCACTATTAACAGACATGCTATCTGAAGCTACAGTGACAATAGATGCAGCCATCCATATTCAACTGGATGAACTCCTAACTACAATAGAGACATCTGGAGTAGATGCATCCGAATATTTGAGCAAGTTGAAGGACAAAGAGCTCACTGCTAAAATGATTGAAGAGGTACAGAAAGCTATTGCTATTGGTAAAGTAAAACCTATCAAATTTATTGCTGAGTTGTCCCCTCAACTCAAGCATATTCTTTATTTATTTCAGAAACTCTGTACATTTTCTTTATTCATTAAAGATATAAAAAATAAAATAGAAGTGATTGAGAAAGAGATCACCGATCTCTCAAATAAGTTGACCACTGAGCCAAACTCTATTCAGAATTTTTATACAAAGCTACAAAAGCTCATGGCTCAACAATTGGAACTTGGGAATGAAGTGCACAAGATCAAGATGGATATAATGACTCTTGAGACATTATTCATTCCTCATCTTTCATCCGTCCAAGAATGACCCACAAGGCTACCTCCCTATCCACTCAACAAGAGGGAAGTACCTTAGATGGACTAATTTCACTATTAGCTGACATTATAGCTCAGAATTCACTCATGGACAATGTCAACGATGCCCTCTCTGTCGCTCTCATTGATGCACAAACAAAATACAAATCCATTTTTGACCAGTTGCCTCCACTGAATGGTAACTAAGTTTTGATGTTTGTCAAAAATGGGGAGTATAGTATGAAAGGGGGAGAATAGTATCAAAGTATACAGGGGGAATGTAATATACAGGGGGAGTATACCAAGCAAAACAAAGTATTCTTATGCATAGTTAATTTTGACAGAAAGAGCAGTGAACTGAGCAGTGACAACCAAGCAGTTAATATAGAACATTGATCATCGAGCATGCAAAATCAAAGTTATGTACAGTATATTGATAATGGGAGTATATCTGAATATACTATTTTATTGACAAACATATATACTGTCTATCTAGTCAAATTTTGTAAGTATATAGATTTTTGAGTTATGACTTTGAAAGTAGTTTTGTCAAACATCTCAACTAATGTCAAAAGGGGAGATTGTTACTACTTATTAAGTTGCCATTAGTTTTATGTCCAAAGTCATTCTATACACTCTAGTCGGTTACTACTACCAAAATATTCAGTCGGTATGCACAAAGCAGTCGGTTATAGAAGAAAGTAGTCACAGAGCTGAGTATACACTGAGCTGTCTACCGAGTAACACTGTATATGTCTACTGAGTAGCAATAATGATACACCGAGCTGATATACATCGAGTGAAACGTGTTACCAGATTCATTGAACCTAGAAACACTTGTGGAAACATGTTACAAGATCGAGGAATAAAGAACCGTTATCACATTGGAAATTGCACTTAAGGATTGTGTATGATTTTGAGGTCATCTATCCAATGAAATATTTTGTATGGTTATTCATTCGATAAATCATGTTTGTAAGATCAAAGCAATGAACCAGATCACCGACATAAGAGATCTATTTACACAGCATGGATTGAGATCATTTAAGAGATATATAGAGGTGTATGAAGCAAGACATGTGTGATACATAAGAAAGCATTGAGTGTTATGACTGTTACAGAGACATAGAGGTCACCGAGAAGGATTTCAGAGAATATTCAAGGAACGGAGTAAACAGAAGGGTTTACCGAGTTACTCTATGGGTTACCGAGGTATGCTATAAGGTAGGTAATCTCATTTTGAGCACATAGAATCTGCTATAACATTTCAGATGTAAAGTTGCAGATATTTGTAAAGATTTTATTGTAATATTTTGAAGTTTTAAGAGAAACCTTTAACGGGGTAAAAGACTCTAACATAGTCTATAAATTGTAAAGCCTTTAACCAGGTGCAACATTTAGAATAAGTGTTGTAAAATCCTTTAGCAAGGTAGATCTAACGATCTTGATACTCCTAACAGGGTAAGCTATTAGAAATAGCTAAACATGTAGCTCTAACCGAGCACTCTTTATTATTGCAGTAGTGAAGTTGTGGGTGCCATCCCCACCACAGTTTTTCTCTCTAACCAAGAGTTTCTACATAACCAAAATATATGTGTTATGGAGTGAATCATGTATGATTGTTATTCATTTGTTTTAGCTTTATGTTATGTTACAATAGTTTTTGGTTTATACATAACAGTAAAGATATTGTTGATAAAAGGATTTGAAGTACTGATTCACCCCTCCCCTCTCAGTACATTAGCTTTCCATATTGGGCCTAACAATTGGTATCGGAGCTTGAATCTTGGAAAAGGGTTTAACTGCCTAAAGAAAAAGATCTTATCAATGGAAGGCTATAAATAATCTCGGAGAATTGTGTATTTGCAAGAAGATTTGCATCATGCTAATCAAGTGATTGCAGACATGCAAAGACAAATGCAAAAATCATTGAAAGTTAGAAGAAGATTGTCTGATGATTTGCAGGACTCTCAAGAGTTAGTGGAACAGATTGAGACATCATATGAGAACAGTATATCTGAAGAGACTGAAGAGATGATTGGAGAACTAAAAGAAAAGAACAAAGCATTGACTGATCAGCTAAAAGCAATGAAAAGAGGACATGAACATTTCAGCACATAGATGACTGAAAATCTTGATGCATTAAGGATAGCTGAGGATAAAGTAAGAGATCTAGAAAGAGAGAAACAACAGCTTGAAGCATTAGTATTTGAAAAGAATGATGAAATCACAAGGCTGACTAGAATTGAAAGTAATCTGTCAGATCAATTAGGTTATGCACATCATGAAGCAAATCTAAATGATAATGAGAATCAAGCATTGAAACTTGAAGTATCAAAGTTGATCGATGAACTTGAAACAGAGAAGAAATACAAAGAAACACTGAAGAAGAGTTATGAAGCATCGAAGATGTTGGATGAGCAACTGAATACAAGAAGACCCAACAAAGATGTAAGACTCGGTTACAAAGGAAAAGACTCTACCGAGAAGGGAATACACACTACCGAGAGAGGAGAATCATCAAAGAAAGCTAGAAACTAGAAGAACATCAAAGGAAAGAAGCCTATTTGCAACTACTATGGAAATCAAGGTCATACTACTAACTTGTGCCAAATCAGAAAAGGTAAGCAACCGAATGTCATTAGGTCTAATGGTTATTGTTACAATTGCAATAAATATGGTCACACGTCTAATCAATGTAGGACAAAGTCTGTTAACAATTATTAGAAGGAAAAATTCAAAGGATTTTGTAAAAACTAAAATAGATATGGACATAGTACCGAGAAGTGTTGGTTTAAGCAAAAGAACTATATGTGGTCTGCACACCGAGCAAATGCTAGAGGTTACTGAACTCACACAGATCCTTACCGATAGTATTCTGCAGTACCATGGGATTACAATACAAGGATATGGTGTGAATGTTGTGGAAGATATGGACATATAAGTGCCAACTACTTTATAAGGTTTGGAATGAACAACTGAAGATCATGGAGAAATCCTGCTATGGCATGTTTTCATTGTCACAAAGTTGGACACTTGGCTAGAGATTGCAAAGATCAACCTGGAGGAAACACTGAAGAAATAAAAGGAAAATTACAGATGATTTGGAAAAAGAAGGAAATTGTGTCAAATGAAGAAAGCACCTTACCTACTGAGTTAGGTGCACCTATTCCAAATTAATCGGTAAAAGTATGAAGGGACTGCATTCTCTCAAAGGTTAAATCTTAACAGTTCCTATTTTATCATGCACTTAATTCAAAATTTGCATAGCTAAATATGCATTAGGAAATTTTAAATTTTATCAAGTCTTTTGGAAGCTTGTCTAGTCGGTGAATACAAGAATACTGGCTACTCGGTAAAAGCATAAAAAGGAAGTGGTACCGAGTGCATTTAATGTCTTTTGACCTAACTACACGAAGCCCGATAAGGTATATTGTCTACTTTACGCTTTTACATGGTCATTTCACACTTACCTAGTTTTCAAGAAAGCAGAGCAAAGCGATTCAAAGGTGATCAAACCACCTCCCGAGCGAATTTCAATTTATTTACATCAATCACAATGCATTTTCAAACTAGTTTACCGATCATATCAGTTGTGAATATCTGTTTTACATTTGCTAAGTGGGAAGCATCTGTCGTTTGAAAGTTTTCAAACCCTAGGGATCTTTTGTTAAGTGATTATCCGAAATCTGCAATGGCACCTAAGATCTAGAAGCTCGTTGTTGTTGAGAACATTGAAAAGCCCTCATTGAAATACTCTTTAACTCCCAAAGTAGCTTCTGAACCGGATGATAAAACTGCATTTTCACTCCTTCTGGATAAGGTTTTACTAGTTGAGGATGTCAGATTCTTCACTAAGTGTCGGGTTGAGGAACTAGGTCATGTTGAAATCAAGGACACATATGATGAATTGTGTACCAATGGGAAATTGGATAGCAAGTATGAACACATTAAAATCAAGGGATTCACCGAAGCCCTAACCTATCCCCGTGTATTCAAACCCCAGTGGGTCAAGTTTGTTTTGAGCAGATTTCATGATGATTTCATGTAGTTAGAAGAGCAACCATTCAAAATCACCAAGGAAATCATTCATTTGATCATCGGTTACCCTATTTTTGATCATCCCCGAGCTCATAAAATGATATCACAAAAGGAATTGATCCCTTTAACCGGAGTTGAATCAGATTGCAGAGGATTGAAACTGAACAATGTGACAGATGCAGAGCTGAAGTTTGCCATTAGAGTAATAGGTTATTGTTTCTTCCAATCGGCAAGGGAAAACAGTGTACCTTGTGCAGCAGTCAACTTAGCATATAAAATTGTGAAGAAAGGAATGAAAATTGATCTTTGTAAAGTATTGCCTAAAAACTTGTTTGAGAATCTAAACACCATAAGGAAGCCAAAGAAGAACAACTCGGCTAACACACTGAAGTTTGGATCACTGTTAGTGTGCATGTTTTTCTACTTTGAGAAATTCTTTCCATCAGTCGGTAATGTAGTTTGGGAGCTACACCGACCAATCACCCATCAAATCAATGACTTCATCAAATGACTAGGTGACAACTTTAATGATATTATGCATGATTGTTTCAGCAAGTTTCAGGAAAGGATGCATAACAGGTACCGGATCCCACCCCAGTTAGTAGAGAAATACAAGGATGACATATGTTTTGAAGTTGACACCGATTACTGCTATGTTAATGTTGTGGAAACAAGAACCCAATCTTTGCCACCTATGGGTTATGAGATTGATTTTGACATCACACAATAGTAGATAGATGCTTTTCTTACACTACCAAGGCATGCTACTGAGCTGAGATACAGTACATATGAAGAAGTGAAAGAGAAAGTTAAGATGAGTATTGTAGTACCAAAGGCTACAAGGAAGGCAACAAAAATGATCAAGGCATTAATGGAGAAATTTGGAGAAGGTTCTTCCTCCACACCTGTCAAAGGCACTATAGTCATCACCGAGGAGGAATCTGAAGCTCAAGAGTCAGCTATTACATTGAGCACCGAATTGCCTAAAGGGAAAGTTCTGAAAAGGAAGAAATAGGATACATCAAAGGTATCACCAACTCCTTCAGTCAAGCACCCAAACACAAGATCATCTGCAACATCACCGAGTAAGAAACCAAAGAATGTTGTTGCACCAAAGGTAACAAAAACTTATAAGAAATCTACTCGGAGACTCATTTTGACTAAAGAGTCCAATGACACCAAATCTGAAGATGCGAGCAAATTTCAGATTGTTAAGAGCAAAAAGGAAGAAGTACATAGTGTTGATAACTTATGTTCTAATCTTAAGCAATATGGTGGATTTGGATCATTTAGATATGTTAAATATGAATCCAGATCTGATCCAGAAAAGAGACAAATAGAAGAAGCTATAATCTGCACACTTCTGAAATTCCAATTGGTCCCATTGGAAGTAACTAATTCTCTTCCAAGAGAATTGTATTTGCATATTGATAATAGGTGGAAATATGCCATGGACTCAGAAAAGAAGATGAGAGAAAGAAGTCTGGTACATCTCTTTCCAGACATGTCGGTAGATGAGATGACTGAACATCTGACAAACTACCACTAAAACTTCCTAGTCAAGCAAAGAGCCTTGAAATTGATGAATGGATTTTATTTGGATGTAGAGAATGAGACAAAGGAAAAGTGGAAGGAAATCTTTCGAATCAAGAATGATGGTGAGCAAGCTGAAGTTGAAACAGTTGATGTTACCAAGGAAGATACTAATATCACCGAGCAAGACCCTACTGATACTATACAAATTGATGAGGATATCATGGACACCGAGGCACCTGAACAGGAAATGATAGAAGGGAATGCATATGCCAAACTGGTATCCAGTGAGTCATTTTTGGAGCAAGTTCAGGCCTATCCTCTAGTCACTCAGCCTATGTCAACCGAGGTTCCTCAAGATACTGAACAAGGAATAGAAGGTCACAAGTCTACAGAAGGAGAAATTGCTTCTCAAGCCACCAAATGACAGACTTCTCAAGCCCCTTCTAGCACCGAAAATGTTACAACTGAGACCCCAAGCACAGAAGCACCGATGGACACAACAAACACTACATAAGAGGTTCAATAAATTGATAAAAGTGTTGCCTCTACCGAGCAACCTACCGAGGGTCAACAAGCCTCACAAGCCATTGTGTTAGTTCAACCATTGAAAGGTAAAGAAAAGAAAATGAAAAAGCATAGTTTCAAATTAGATTTATCAAAACCAATAGTGTTGCTGAATGTTGACATATCCAAATTAAAAGGGCAATCACTCATTGAATTCGGTGAACTATGCAAAGCCAAAGCTGAACAGGAGAAACAAATGGCTATTCAAAAGAAAAACAAAGTACTTCAGAAGGTGAAAGCACTATTAACAGATATGCTACCTGAAGCTATATTGACAACAGATGCATCCATCCATATTCAACTGGATGAACTCCTAACTAAAAGATTGACATCTGGAGTAGACACATCCGAATATTTGAGCAAGTTGATTGACAAAGAGCTCAGTGCTAAAATGATTGAAGAGGTACAGAAAGCTATTGCTATTGGCAAAGTAAAACTTGTCAAATTTATTGTTGAGTTGTCCCCTCAACTCAAGCATATTCTTTATTTATTTCAGAAACTCTGTACATTTTCTTTATTCATTAAAGATATAAAAAATAAAATAGAAGTGATTGAGAAAGAGATCACCGATCTCTCAAATAAGTTGACCACTAAGCCAAACTCTATTCAGAATTTTTATACAAAGCTACAAAAGCTCATGGCTCAACAATTGGAACTTGGGAATGAAGAGCACAAGATCAAGATGGATATAATGACTCTTGAGACATTATTCATTCCACGTCTTTCATTCGTCCAAGAACAGATCCACAAGGGTACCTCCCTATCCACTCAACAAGAGGGAAGCACCTTAGATGAATTAATTTCACTATTAGCTGACATTACAGCTCAGAATTCACTCATGGACAGTGTCAAGGATGCCCTCTCTGTCACTCTCACCGATGCACAGACAAAATACAAATCCCTTTTTGACCAGTTGCCTCCACCGAATGGTAACTAAGTTTTGATGTTTGTCAAAAATGGGGAGTATAGTACCAAAGGGGGAGAATAGTATCAAAGTATATAGGGGGAATGTAGTATACAGGGGGAGTATAACGAGCAGAACAGAGTATTCTTATGCACAGATAATTTTGACAGAAAGAGCAGTGAACTGAGCAATGACAACCAAGCAGTTAATACAGAACATTGATCACCGAGCATGCAAAATCAAAGTTATGTACAGTATATTGATAAGGGGAGTATATCTGAATATACTATTTTATTGACAAACGTATATATTGTCTGTCTAGTCAAATTTTGTAAGTATATAGATTTTTGAGTTATGACTTTGAAAGTAGTTTTGTCAAACATCTCAACTAATGTCAAAAGGGGAGATTGTTACTACTTATTAAGTTGCTATTAGTTTTATGTCCAAAGTCATTCTATACACTCTAGTCGGTTACTACTACCAAAATATTTAGTCGGTATGCACAAAGCAGTCGATTATAGAAGAAAGTAGTCACAGAGCCCAGTATACACCGAGTTGTCTACCGAGTAACTGTTGGTATTTTGGTATGGTTTTGTCATTGATATCAACACCTACTAAATACACCTACTTTGGAGATCCAGCAACATTCACCGGCAAACAGTAAACTGTGCAACAGTTACCAGTATATGATTAACCAGAAGGATATAATATTCACCAGTACCTGGAATGACATGGAAGACACTTGGTAATGTCGAAGACATCATGTGGACACTTTATTTTGAAGTAATAATCATTGGTATATTCTTATTTGCATATTTGCTCTTACCGGCAAATAGGTCCAGGTTATCTAGGGTTACACCGGTAGGTTTTCCAGATCAGCATGGCATGCTATGCAGATGATTTATTATTGTTGTAAATGCATTAAGCCGACATGTTCAATCTGCTATTGTATTATTTGTAAAATGTTTTTGTTGTAATATCTTGTAGAGCCGACCTACTAAAATTGGTCTTAGGGTATGGTATAAATGTAAGATCCTATTTGTAAGATCAAGTGTGGAATGCGAAAAAGATTTAAGAAAAGGTATATGTGAGATAAAGCAGAGGCATACACGAAGACATCATTTGAAGGTGAAGTTAGGTTTTTGTAGAAGCATATCAGCATTACACCGGTACTGAATCCAGCATTTGAAGATGCTCTTTTATGCAGTACATTCTTATTGGATTTAACCATCCAACTGTAGTCAGTGTGACTCCCATTTGTGAATGAGCAGTTAGCTCTAGGCTGTTGGCCTTTCTGCATGTGTAGACCCCTTTTGTACACTTGCTATCTGTAGTAGTATCATCTGATTGTGGGTAAGGTTTCCCGCCATGGTTTTTCCCCTTACAAGGTTTCCACGTACAAATATTGGTGTCATATGTTGTGAGTCACTTTGTGCTTATGTTTCATGCATTAATTCTTATCGGTATAGCAGTTTACTATTAACACTGTTTACCGGCATACTTAACTGATTTACCGGTATTAAACATTAAGTTGGTTAATAAGTTTTTGGTTTGAATTTATTAGACAATTGATTCACCCCCCCCCCTCTGAGTTGTCTACGGGACCTACAATTGGTATCAGAGCATAGTCCTCTTTTTGTAGAAGTTTAACAACTTGAGGAGATCCAATGTCTACTAATTATTTCAGAAAGGATAGTCCTAAACTTGATGGAACCAACTATGGGATATGGAAAATCAGAATGGAGAAACATCTCAATTGCATTGGTAAAGACATCTAGGAAGTTACTAAGAATGGTTATACTACTGTTGTAGCAGGTCAGACTGCTCCCACTACTTTAGCTAAAGATGAAGAAAATGATTACAAAGCAAGAGAAGCACTCTTGAGCACATTATCAGATCAAATCATGGGATTATCAGATAGGTCCACTACAAAAGCTATTTGGGATCATTTGGAAACACTGAATGAAGGGGATTCCATAGTCAAAATTGCAAAACTTGAAAGCTTTCAAGTCAAGTATGACAATCTGAAAATGGAAGAAGATGAAAGGATTTCTGCTTTTATGGAAAGAGTAAATGAAATTGTTTTGGGTATCAAATGTTGTGGAGGAACCTTGAGTGAAGATGAGATTGTTTCAAAAATATTAAGAGGTTTACCACCGGCATATAAAATGAAGGTTACTGCTATAAATGAGTTGAGAACAATGCCTAATACATCAGTAACTAGGGATACATTGATTGGAAAACTTTTAGCTTTTGAAATTGAGGAATTTGGTCCTGTTACTACTATAAAAACTGATTTGGCCTTGAAAGCATCAACATCATCTGCTCCATCCTTTGACAAAATAGACTAGAGAGCCTTTTATGCAAGAGAACTTGAAGAAACCAGGAAGGAGAATGAAGAGCTTGAAGAACTCGAAACACTATTTGCAAGAAAAATGCCAAAAGGCCCAATTGGAAGTAAGTATGAAAGTAAAGCACCCTTTAAATGTTTTAACTGCAATAAGATTGGTCATATGGCTTCAAGATGCCCTGATAGACATGCTAGACTAAGAGAAGAAGCTAGAAGAACATACAAACCTAATCTTGAATATCAGAGATACAGATTTAAGAAAAACAAAGATAAATCTTGTTACATTGTTGATGAAGGTGTGACTGATGATTTGTATGAGGATCCAGTAGACAATGGATGGGTCTTTGTTGCTATAACAGAAGATCAACCGGTACCTATTGCTCAACCGGTAGAACAAGCCCTGGCAGCTAAAGTTGAATCAAAGGATGAATGGATTATTGACTCAGGATGCTCACATCACATGACTGGAGACAAAGGTAAATTCTTGAACTTTCAAGAATACAATGGAGGTTTAGTAAGATTCAGAGATTAGTAAGATTCAGAGATGACAAAGCCTGTTCAATCAAAGGTAAGGGTTCAATATCTCTTGATAGTAAACATAACACTAAAAATGTCTACTATGTTGAAGGGTTAAAACATAATCTTTGAAGTGTTGGTCAATTAGTTGAGAAAGGTTTTCAGTTACAATTTAAAAATGGAAAATGCAAAATCATGAATAGAACTGGTTTGGAAATTGCAACCGATAATCAAACTAGAGGTAATATCTTTCATTTGAATAATAGTGAAAAGGCATGCTTAATTGCACATATAGATGAAAGTTGGCTATGGCATAAAAGACTATGTCATGTAAATTTTGATTGCATGGTAAAAATCAATACTTCTAAGGCAGTTAGAGATCTACCTAAAATTGTGAAACCTCAGAATACAATTTGCAAAGAATGTCAATTTGGAATACAATTTAGAGCTAGTTTCAAAAGTATTCCAGAAAAATCCAATAATGCCCTTGTTTTAATTCACACGGATTTATGTGGTCCAGCTAGAACTAAAAGCTTACAAGGTGATAGATATTTCATGCTAAGTATTGATGATTATTCTAGAATGTGTTGGGTTACTTTTCTCAGAGAAAAATCAGAAGCACTTGGGAAGTTCAAGCTATTCAAAGCAATGGTTGAAAATGAAACCGGTAAGAAAATTAAATGTTTAAGATCAGATCAAGGAGGAGAATTCACATCTAAAGATTTTAATGCATTCTATGAAGTAAATGGAATCAAAAGACACTTATCAGCACCTCGGACACCACAACAAAATGGAGTTGTTGAAAGAAAAAACATAACTATTTTGGATGCAGCAAGAAGTATGTTATCAAAAGCAAATCTACCACATCTATACTGGAGAGAGCCAGTGAGCACTGCTGTCTATACATTCAACAAAGTTCACATCAAAGGTGAAACTGATAAGACCCCTCATGAACTATGGTTTGGTAATACTCCTACTCTTAAGTATTTCAAAAATTTTGGAAGTAAATGTTATATTAGAAGAGATGAGTATATTGGCAAGTTTGATCCTAGAAGTGATGAAAGAATATTTCTTGGTTATTCATCTAAGAGTAAAGCACATAGATGTTTTAATAAAAGATTACGGAAAATTGTTGAGAGTACAAATGTAAAGATTGATGGACAATTCAGAGGAACTTCAAGGTATATAGACTCTGAACCGGGAACAGAAAATATGACAAATGAACCTACAATAAATCCACCGGTACAGAATGATGATCTAGTTACTCTGGTATCATCAGAGGATTCCACAGTAATTGAAGAACAACAACAGACTAAGACACCGCGGTATGTAAGACTGAATCATTCTGAAGATTAGATAATTGGAAGCAAATTTAAAGGAGTCATGACAAGAGGAAGATTGGCAAATGAAGAGGTATGTCTTATTTCTCAAATTGAACCATTATCTATCAATGAGGCATGTGAAGATAAATTTTGGATTAAAGCTATGGAAGAAGAATTAGGAAAAATTGAGAAAAATAATACTTGGACATTAGTTCCCCGACCTAAAAATAAAAATATAATTGGAACCAAATGGGTATTTAGAAACAAACTCAATGAAGATGGTAAGGTTGTCAAAAATAAAGCAAGACTAGTGTGTAAGGGATATTCTCAGAAAGAAGGAGTTGATTACAATGAAACCTTTGCACTGGTAGCCAGAATCGAGGCAGTTAGATTATTCTTGGCCTTTGCAGCTCACAAGGATTACAAAGTTTATCAAATGGATATCAAATGTGCATTTTTGAATGGAGATCTTGAAGAGGAAGTCTATATTGAACAACTTGATGGATTTTCCTTGACAAATGACAATGATATGGTTTGCAGATTAAGAAAAGCTCTATATGAATTAAAAGAAGCTCCAAGATCTTGGTATGCAAGATTGGATAAGTATCTTTTAAAGATTGGTTTTACTAAAGGAAATGCAAATAGCAATTTATATTACAAAGTAACTAATGATGACATCTTGATTATTGAAGTATTTGTTGATGATATAATCTTTGGAGGAGAAGATGAATTATGCAAATAATTTTCTGTTGAAATGCAGCATGAATTTGAAATGTCTATGATCGGAGAAATAAAATTATTTTTAAGATTGCAGATTTTACAGACTGATAGAGGCATATTTTTGAGTCAATCTAAGTACTTGAAAGAACTACTTAAGAAATTTGGTATGGAGAACTCTAAACTGGTAAGCACACCTATGACTACAAATGACAAATTATGGTGTTATGGTGTTCTTTTCATGTGGATGTTTTTGATTCTGTTATTTGCATTAATTCTTGCATACCGGTATACTATTACTTTATATTCTACATATTCAGTTTCAAGAAAATTTCATTACCGGTCAGATACTGATTCACCCCCCCCTCTCAGTATCTGTGGGAACCCTAACAGTTTCATGGATCAACAAAAAATAGTCATGCATTTTTTTATCTATTGTAGAAGTATAATATGTTGCAGAGCAACTAATTGCACTCAAGTCTTGTGGATGAAGAAAATGTTGAAAGATATCAAGGTAAATTGCAGTCAACCAGTAGTTATCTATTGTGATAACTCTACAGCTATTAACATATCTAAGAATCTGGTATTTCACTCTAAGACTAAGTACATTTCAATAAAATATAACTTTCTGAAGGAAAAGGTGAAGGAAAAGGAAGTCAAATTGGTTTATGTGAACATTAAAGAGCAGATTGCAGATATATTCACTAAACCGTTGTCTAAGGAATCATTTGAATATTTGAGAGATAGGTTAGGGGTATCTATCCCTTTGACAGAAACTTAACTGATGGAATAGTGCATCAGCTTGATATGCATCATCAACTTTATCCTTTGCTCTAGATTGATGTAGTGGTGCTACTACTCAGGGTGAGTAGTCAGTTTGAGATTCATAGGATTTTGATATCTATGTCATATCTTTGGCATTGATGTCAAATGGGGAGAGTTATATGTGAAAAATAATGTCATAATATGTCATATGGGAGAGAGGTCCAGATCAATTTCAGATTGGACTGCACTCCTTAGGGGGAGTTGCTGGGATTTTTTAGTTTTTCATTGTTATATCTTCTATGAGAAATTTTTGGCATTTCTTGGCACTAAGATGTTTTCTTTTTCACATCTAGTGTTGCCATCAATGCCAAAGGGAGGGATTGTTGGCAATATGAAGGAATTGATTATGTCTTGCATTGATATTTTGTCATTCATTTCAACACTAGCTGTTATGATTGGTTATCGACTGATATATTTTGTTTACCAGTGGAAGAACTAGTGTTACCGGCAGAAGCAACTATCAGTTGGATAATACCGACATGTTTGGATCAATGGAATATGTTTGGATTGATGTTTCTGGAATATGTTTTGGTCAGTTGGTATTGAATTGATGATCGGATGCTATCATACACTCTAGTAAGCCTATACCTATAAGGGTTTAAGGTTTTGCCAGCAGAGCTTTTACTGAGAATCTTTGACAGAATGCATAAGTGGTGTTGGTGCGGCTTATAGATGGAATTCAAGATGCAGAAGGTGATCTTTGTTCATGCCTCAACTAATTGGAGACATCACTTTGGCTTGGTGAATCTATTTGGGTATAGGTTATGGACCGATATCATGTTATGTGTTCTCTACACATTACTAGGATGATTTATAGATTGGTTAATGTTGTTTTCATCTAAAGCTGACATGGTATATCATTATAATGTGGATGCATGTAATTATCTTATTATAATATCTTTTAGGTGGCCGACCTAATTGGTTTAGGCCTTAGGGTTTCTATAAATTGATGTAAGATCTCATTGTAGATCATGGTCGTGAAAAAGGAATGTAAGGTGCGAATAAAGTAATATCATTCAGGTGGGAGATTTGGCCGATCATAGGTGACCAAATTGGGTTTATGTAAGAGGTCAAAGGCTTCCAATATTGAGCTTAACCAGGACTATAATCAAGCATGGTAGATGCTATCATTGGCAGTTCATTCTTTTAGATTGTTGTCTAATTATGTTGAGGTGGTTATAACCTCTCAGTAGTCAATGAGACTCCTTTGTAATGAGCAGTACACTCTAGGCAATGTGCCTCCCTGCATGTGCAAGCCCCTTATTGTATCACATACTTTCTATAGAAGTATTATCTAACTGTGGGTAGGCTTCCCACCATGGTTTTTCCCTTTACTGGGTTTTCCACATACAAATCATGGTCTTATGTGGTATGGTTTCATTGTGTTGATTCTCTATTTCATTCTTAAGTTCTATTGCTTACGAGTATCTGTTTCTGCTATTCCGATATTTAATGTTTATGTGCTCCAGTTTAAGGTTATAAAGTGGTTTGATTAATATAATCTATTGACAACTGATTCACCCCCCTCCCCTCTCAATTGTCCATTGGTTATTCTAACAATAGTGTCATCATAGCCCTTTGATGTGTTGCTCCTGCATTCTTAAGATGAAACAACTTGACGTTCCAGCAGTATGTACTCCATGGATAGGTAAGTGCCATCTTGTGTTGATCTTCTGGTGCTATCGTGATCTGGTTATATCCTAAGAAACCATCCATTAATGAAAGCATTTCATTCCCAGCAGTTAAGTCAACTATCATGTCTATGTTGGGTAATGGGAAATCATCCTTAGGACATGCTTTGTTTAGATCTCGAAAGTTGGTACATATTCTTATGCCTCCAGTTGGCTTAGTCATTGGTACAAGATTGGATATCCATTCTGCATAATCAATAGGTCAAATGAAATCCACATCTAGAAGCTTTTGGATTTCTATTTTGATCAGTAATGCAATCTGTGGATGCATCTTTCTTAACTTTTGTTTGTACGGTTTAATTCCTGGTAGAAATGGTAAATGATGTAATACTAATTTTGGATCTAAGCCTAGCATATCTGCATAGGACCAAGCAAAATTAATAGGACGTTGTTTGAAAAACTGTATGAATTTTTCCTTTTCTTCCTGGTTTAACGATTTTGCTAAGTGGATATTATGTACAACTTCTCCTTGTACTATATTTACTTCTTCATTTTCTTCCATGAGTAATGTTGAATTCTCTTTTTCAATAGGGAGGTTGTCTAGCTCACTCTTGCCATTACGATCACTTTGATCCATATCTTTTGTCACAAAGGTACTTGCCTCTCTAAAGTAGGTTGTTCTATCCATGTCTACAGCAAATCCTACCTTGTGATCACTTTGTGGAAACCCTTCTCTGACACCAAGGAATTCCGAAATAGCTTCATTGTTCTCAAACTAATCTAGAGTTGGTTTTCCTTCTCATCCCCAATCAATCAAATGTGAGTGTACAAGGGGTAATTCATTTCTCCCTTCTGTTGTAACAAATTCTGATAAGATGCATACCTGGTTATTTGAGTGACTTGGTATATTTTCATCATCTATTGGTGATTTGTGATACTCTATCATGTCAATTGTTCATGGGTTGGAATCATGATTAAATAGGAATTCATAGTCATGAGAATCTGTCTTCACTTTCTATGTATGTTTTAGCTTCTGAGATTGTATCATTTATCTCCTCTTGTTCTTGCATCTGATTATGTAGTAAATTTGCGAGCCTCCTTTGTATGGGGGTCACCCTTCTTAAACCTGGTATAATTCATTGTAGTCTTTCTTCATCTGATTCATTGGCTAGAGCTTGAGTTGTTTCCCTTGGCAAAAGTATTGACAATAACCAGGGATTAGGCTCATTCACTAGTGCTTAGCCTGTGTTTGTTATCGTATTTGCTTGTGTGGATGTTTCAGATACTGTATTGTTGGGTGACTCAATGTTAGGTTCTTGTAGAAGTTGTCTCATATCTTCACCATCTGATTCTGTACTAGGAGATGTCGGTACTTTCTTGCTTGTCTGAGATGAAGAAGGAAATACTCATGTTGACAACTGACTTTGAGATATGTATGCTGACGGTAGCCTTGGTCTGTTTAGTATATCTAGTGTATGTTGTCTTGCTTCCATTATATCTGGTACATGTTTATATCCTAACCCTTTATTATTTGGATTTTCATTTGGTATGACGGGTTCTAATCTTCCTTGCTTTTGTAATACCAAGTTTGTGGTACCATCATACCCATGTTTGTGTAGCATTTTGAATCCATTGCCATATTGATCTATAGGTAACCTGGGTATTGTCATGTCATCTTCTTCTATGTATATCGAGTGATTGATATCTTCATTCAAAGTTCTTCTTGTAAATCTCCCCACCTAATGAAAGAGCATGGATCTGAGTATTTGACTATTTCTTTTCATTTGTCTTGTTTCATTACTGTGTTTTGAGGTTTCCCAAAAGACCTAGGAGAAAGAGATAATTGTTTTCCATTTCAGGTACTTGAAATAGAGTATTACCCACAACCAATATCTTTAATCTACAAAGACGATGTTGTAGGTGCATTCTTCTATAATTTTGTGATCGTTAATGTCTCCATTTGTGTAGTGAGGGGTACTGCTTGATTAATGGGTAACTAGTTATCTACATTTGCCTTCAAGTGATTACAGTGTTGGAATGGATTTGGATCTCCCTTTATGGTGATTTCAATGTCATTATACGATAATTTAACACATTGATGAAATGTTGATGGTACATCTTGCATGGTATGAATCCATGGGTGGCCCAATAACATGTTGTACCCTAGTTCTCTATCTAACACTTGGAAAGTAACATCTGTTGTTATAGGTCCTCCTTGCACTGGTAGCATAACTATACCTTTTGAAGGATGCTCTTCATCATCATATGCTTTATTGTTTATTCTTTTTGAAGGATCAATGTGAAGCTCAAAATATCCCAATGCCTTAACCAACTTTAATGTATAGATGCTGAGACTGGCTCCTTCGTCTATAAGTACTCTTATGATTCTTCTCTTATGTATGTAAGCTTCTAGATATAGCGGGTCATTATGTAGAATTCTATCATTGGTAATATTATGTTCTATGAATGCAATACGAGTATCCTGTGCCAAATACCCCACCATGGATTAGAAGGTATTTTCATCTATATCTTTGTCAACTGCTTAATCTTGAAGTGCTTTCTCTAGAATAACTTTATGGGTTCATGATATATGCAATAGTTTAAAGAGTGATATTTGTGCTGAGGTTTTCATGAGTTACTCAACAACATTATAGTTCCTACTGCTACTGGTGGGTTTGATGGTATTCCTTGTAAAGTTACTTTATATCTGTGAGTAACTACTACACAGTCTCTATCTTTGGAAGTTATCGTGATGGTAGCCATTATATCATCTCTTGTGAGGTAACTGTTTGTAACATATGTTGTGTTATCAAGGTTAATTTCATATCCCTTCCTATATTCATCATGTCCAAGTATGACATCCATGATATGTGCTATAAGCTCATCTTCAAACCATCCTGAATGAAACGATTCTTCATGTCCCCATTCCATACGATAGAGATTCTTGTCCTCATCATATTTCGGTGCTTCTGACAGCATGCAAATTTGGTTATCATCTTTGTAAGTATCTTGATATTGCTCATCATAATCGAGTGCTTCTTGTGAATCATCATTTACTACATCTCTTGAGCTAATGGCGTGAATAGTATATTCGTATGAGAATTTTGTGTAGTTAGTTGTGTTGTCTTGTGTTCTCGATGTAGATGCCTTCCATTTATCATGTTTGACAAGTGGATCCTTAAAGATAGTATGATTCATGTTTGTTGAATTTTTATTGGTATCAATCGTGATGTCACCTTGATCGATCATGTCTTGGATTAAGTTTTTCAATTTATGACATCTTGCAGTTTTGTGACCTTTAGTACGATGATATTCACAGAAATCACTATCATTCCACCATGTAGGTTTGAAATGACCTAGTGTTAGATACATGATCAGTCCCGAAGACACTAAGAGGGGGGTGAATCAGTGTCTAACCTATAAACAAAAGATTTAAACTTGTTTGCAACTTTACAACCCAAATTAATGTATCGGTAAACAATGAATAAAGCAATAAACATAAATAATAGTATAACCATCAATGCACACCATAACACAAATATTTTTGGCGAGGAAACTCGGTAGGGGAAAATCCTCGGTGGGACCCACAATATTTACTCACTGGCCAATTCCATAACCAAATCATATCTGAGCCTACCAGATCATGTCCGATCCAAACCAACCAGAAACCACTCATCCTATTGGGACCATAAGGGTGATGGTAAATCATCCAAATAGCTAGTGTTGGCATCAATGACAAAACATCAATGCAACACATAATCAATTTCACCAAATGGCCAACAATCTCCCCATATGGCATTGATGACAACACTAGATGTGAGAAACATCTACGTAACAAGAAATGCCAAACAAGTCTCCCCTTAATGGAACACAACCAACAATCTCCCACATATAGATGTAGCAATGAAGTTCCAAAACAAAGACCAAATGTCACCTGTGAATGATATCTCTGTAAACCTTTCAATTGTACATATATCTCTCCCCCTTTCTTTTTCTTTTTTACATCAATATCTCTCCCCCTTTGACATCAAGGCCAAAAATCTAACAAGAATATCAAAGCAAAAAAAAAAAACTATTGAATTACAAAGCTGACTACTTAACCTAAGTAGTAGCATCCCCACATTAGTGTTGGAATGAAAAACATCTCTGATAATGCATACTAGACTAATTCCAAACCGTATCAATCAGATCTTTGTCAGAGGGGCAGTGACCCCTAATCTATCTCTGAAGTACTCAAATGATTCCTTGGGCAAAGGTTTAGTGAAGATATCTGCAATCTACTCTTTAATGTTCACATAAACCAGTCTAACTTCATTTGCTTCCACCTTTTCCTTCAAAAAGTTGTACTTGATAGATATGTGCTTTGTCTTGGAATGAAATACCGGACTCTTTGATATATCAATAGCATCAGAGTTATCACAGTGAATAACTATCAATCTATTACAATCCTCCTTTATATCCTTCAATTTGTTCATCCATAAAACCTGTGTACAGTTAGTAGCAGTAGCAAGATACGCAACTTCAACAATAGATAAATAAGTACATGTTTGTTTCTTGTTGATCCATGAAACCAACTTATTTCCAAGAAAGAAAGCTCCACTAGAAGTACTTTTCCAGTCATCAACATCTCCAGCCCAATCAACATCTGTATATGCATATAAAGTAAATTTATCATCTTTAGGGTACCACAAACCATATTATGATGTACCTTGCAAGTATCTAAAAATCTTTTTCACTGCACTCTCATGATATTCTCTAGGATCACTCTGAAATCTTGATACAGTACAAACAACATTAATTATGTCAATCCTAGTCCGAGTCAAATAAAGAAGACCTCCAGTCATAGATTTGTATCTTGTAGGATTTACCAATGCAGAAACATCTTTCCTTGTCAATTTCTAACTTGTAACCATAGGAGTACTTACTGGTTTAGAATCTCCCATACCAAAAATTTTCAACAATTCCTTAGCATACTTAGTTTGACAAATGAAAATACCTTTGTCATTTTGAGTAATCTACAAACCAAAGAAAAATATCATCTCTCCAATCATGGACATTTCAAATTCTTTCTCCATATTCTTAGAAAATTCCATGCATAACATATCTTCACGTCCGAAAATAATGTCATCAAAAAATACTTCAATAATCAGTATATCATCATTAGTGATCTTATAATATAAATTATTGTCAGCATTACCCTTACTAAAACCAAGCTTCAAAAGATATTTATCCAACCTTGCATACCAAGCTCTAGGTGCTTGTTTCAATCCATATAAAACTTTCGTTACCCTGCACACCATGTTTGTATCATCTGATAGTGAAAACCCATGAGGTTTCTCAATATAAACTTCCTCATCAAGATCCCCATTGAAAAATGCACACTTAACATCCATATGATAAACTTTGTAGTTCTTATGACCAGCATAGGCAAGAAATAATATTAGAGCTTCAATCCTAGCTACAGGTGCAAACGTCTCTCCATAATCAATTCCTTCCTTCCGAGAATACCTTTTACAAACCAAACTAGCCTTATTCCTTATAACTTGACCATCCTCATCAATTTATTTCTAAAAACCCATTTGGTGCAAGAGTACCTAAGAACCAAGAGGCTACAAGAAGATAAAATACAATTCATGATTAAATTCAATTAGATTTGAGTTTTTATGTTCATTTTAAGTCACGGTGAATCAATATGTAAGGCTAATTAGAGCCATTTGTAAAAAAATTGTCAAATTGTCCTAGTTAAGGTCTTAATTGGTCAAATGGGTTAAAAATTGTGAAATGACCCTTGAAATGGTAATAAGCATGCATAAGATTGTTAAATGTGTTAGCATTATGTGAACCGGCATGAAGACATAATGATATTGTATGTTTTCATTGATGTCAATATGAGACATGGTGTGAACCGGCACATGTGATAAGTGAAGAGAGAGAGAGGAACCGGCATATGTATGCACTGGTTTATATGCCAAAGTGAAGCGGCATATTTGTTCAAGGAAAGTGAAGCGACATATTTGTTCAAGGAAAGTGAAGTGGCATATTTGTTCAAGGTGAACCAGCATGTAGTTATGGGAACTGGCACATGGAAGCATTGTATGACTACCGGTTGGTAGGTAGCTTCCACTTCAGGATTTCCAGTTGGTGTACCTCAAGTCTATGTGACTCAATCGGTGATCTCTATGTGATGAGTTAGTAGTATGATGGAGGACAGATCGTGTTGCCACGTAAGCTCTATGCGCGTGAAGGATCTTGCATGAAGAAGACTATTCTTGTCTACCTCAGAAATGTGTGAAGTATGTCAAACGGTGATAATGCGTCTTGAGTTATCAGCCACCAAGAAATCGATGGATAATGGATGATGGAGAATGTCTTGAGATCGATTCAAGATTGTTGCATTTAATGCAGTATGATTCAACAGTCAGGATTGAACCACTTGAATTGCTTAACCTAATAGGTTTAGGGTTTAGGGTTTTTGCTACCAACCTATATGTTTCCTATAAGGTCGATGTTGTGTTTCTTTCTAAGGTTGTTGGCAAAAGTTGTGAGTGTGTATCCAAGGGAAGTGATACGTAATTCTTGCCAGACCAAAGGAGAGAAGAGATACCTGCAAAGTGAATGTGCAGAAGGAAAAGAGGAGCCTAAATGGATCTGCATTAGCATTGAGTGTTGTTAACAGATCATTGTAATACCTGTTGATCTCTAACCACTTCAACAGTTGTAAAATCCCCTAACAAGGTAGCCTTAACTGGCTTGATTCAAAATCCCTTAAATCGGGTGGTCTTAACCGGCTTGATTCAAATCCCTTAATCGGGTAACTCGAGGCTAATGAGTCCTGAGAAGCTAGAGAGCTTAGGAGATCCTTTCAGCTATTGAGTTCTTGAAATCCTCTAACAAGGTGACCCTACCGGGTTTAACCCTTAACTGGGTATCCCTTAACCGGGTGATCCCTAACAGGATCGGTTCCTACCAGAACCTATTGTAATGTCCTTAACCAGACAAAGCTCCTAACAGAGCAGACTTCTAAAGAGTTCAAAAAGAAGCTTGTGGGTATTCATCCCCACCGTGGTTTTTCCCAGTTGGGTTTCCACATGAAAAAATATGTGTGTCATGTGAAATGCTTTTTTCTTGTGATGCTTTGTTTTACCTGTTAAGCACATGAAGGTTCTATGTTTTATGCCTATCTATAAAACATATTGAACTCACTGTTGTGAAGATCTGATGGTTAAGTTTACTTGTTTATGCATGAGAATATAATGATACTATAGTATTGAGCTAAGAGGAAAGCTTATTGAGTGACCGGTTCATGACTGATTGAGCTATACTGGATGATACCAGTTGCACTTTGTTTTACCGGTATCCCTGTTTGTCAGTCACTTGGAGAATTTACTGTCAAACCGGTTTTGGATTGTATTTGTGTTTGTACTAATTCACCCCCCCCCTCTCAGTACTGGTTTGGTACTAGTGGTTCATCATTGAGTTATCAAAATGGTTATTTGGACATGTATTGAATCTTTTTATCAAGCCATGAGGTCATTTGTAAAAAAGTGTAAAAGTTGTCAACTTGACAACAAAATGTTGTCAAGCAAAGTTGCAAAAGGGGTTAAAAGTTGGTTATGAGAGGTAGTTGTAAGGTCAAAACTAACCAAACGTCTATAAAAAGGCATTTTATGGTCATTCCAAATTAGAAAGGGAAGAAAGGGAAGAAAGGAGAACATTTTGATACGTTTTGGTGCATTCTACCATTGTCATTTTGATTGGCTTTCCAGTTTTTATGTTGGTTCTAGGCCTTGTACGACCATGTATGGCTTGGAAAAATTTGTATATATATAATGGATAGTTAGATATATGAATTACCTTTCTTTTCCTTTTGGTTTGGAGTTATTATCTTTAGAAATGAAAAAGTTATGGAAATTTTGGTGAAAGTTGTTGATTGCAGATTTGAGGTTTCTTGAGAACAGTCATGTTGCGGCATATGGTATGAACTAATATGGAATAATTATGACATATAAATAGATTTATTGGAAATATATGTGAATCCTCTTTCTTTTCCTTTTGGTCTCAGACATTTTTGTTTATATTTGTGGAAGTTATGAAGATTTCGGTCAAAATTGGTTTTAAACTGTCTTCAATGGAGTTGCAGGAAATGATTTGTCTTTATATAATGATTAAACCAGTGGAAAATTTAATGGATTACATATTATGAAATTAAATACATAAAGGGTTCATGTGAAATTATTTTGGGATCATTTGGGTTTGTTTTTTGAAAGATATTTGATGCCCTAGGCGGACTGACATGCACATGCTTTGTTTGGGGACAACATAAATGGATCTCAATGTAGCGGCCATATTTTTTAATCTAACCATTGGATGTTGATAATTTTTGGATATATTTTTTGTAATCCAGTTATTCAGGGTTTGACTGAAGGTATTCAGGTGTTTGTATCTAGTTAGAGATTTATAAACCTCTGTGTACAGGTCTATCCAAGGGGATAGCCAGTTGGCAAGTTTGATACCTAGATTAAGTTTATATTTTCTTGATTGACTAATTGTTGAAGTATGATGAAATATTCCTCTAATGAATTGTTCTCATGATGAAAATATGGATGGATCAACATGATAGGATTGGTTTTCCAAGATGCTCTGCATCAAATTGGTATCAGAGCTCAGAAGATTCTAAGCATGTGGATAGAGATCCAAAAGAGGCAATCTACTCTAGGATTTTGGGTTGAGCAAAGGTTTTGGATTTGATTATTGTTATTGAGTTTTTATGGTTACAAGTGCACATTCACTCACTGCATGTGGACAGACTGGAAGGTTTGTCAAGATGGCCAAAGAAGATGGTTCATTGGGTGTTGCCAAAAGTCCTGGGGAGAGTGGCATGAAGGGACTCCCAGGTGAGGGACAGAGGTTATTGGTGTTTGTAGAAGCATGGAGGAGTGGACTTCAGATTAGAGATGAACCTTAGAGGCAACCAGCATACACTTAATTGATAGGAGTCACAGTTGAAGGATAGACAGAGGGCAACGGAGGCATCAATCCATTGATGAAGACAAAGAGGCACAGTTTTGTTTGTCGATTCTTAACCAGAGCATTTCCATGGGACATGGAAACATTTCAAGGTCGGGAGTATGGTGCAGGAGTACCTAAGCACCAAGAGGCTACAAGAAGATAAAATACAATTCATGAGTAAATTCAATCACATTTGAATTTTTATGTTCATTTTAAGTCATGGTGAATCAATATGTAAGGATAATTACAGCCATTTGTAAAAAATTGTCAAAATGTCCTAGTTAAGGTCTTAATTGGTCAAATGGGTTAAAAATTGTGAAATGACCCTTGAAATGGTAATAAGCATGTATAATATTGTTAAATGATCATTTGGACATGTATTTAAGGTTTTTATAAATCCATGAAGTCATTTGTGCAAAAGTGTAAATGTTGTCAAGCAAAGTTGCAAAAATGTAACAAAAGTTACAAAAGGGGTTAAAAGTTGGTTATGAGAGGTAGTTGTAAATTCAAAACTGACCAAGAGTCCATAAAAAGGAATTTTATGGTCATTCCAAATCAGAAAGGGAAGAAAGGGAAGAAAGGAGAACATTTTGATACGTTTTGGTGCATTCTACTATTGTCATTTTGATTGGCTTTCCAATTTTTATGTTGGTTCCAGGCCTTGTACGACCATGTATGGCTTGAAAACCTTTGTATATATATAATGGATAGTTATATATGTGAATTACCTTTCTTTTCCTTTTTGTTTGGAGTGATTATCTTTAAAAATGAAGAAGTTATGGAATGTTTGGTGAAAGTTGTTGATTGCAGATTTGAGGTTTCCTGAGAATAGTCATGTTGCGGTGGATGGTATGGACTCATAATGAATAATTATGACCTATAAATAGATTTATTGGAAATATATGTGAACCCTCTTTCTTTTCCATTTGGTCTGAGATGTTTTTTATTATAATTGTGGAAGTTATGAAGATTTTGGTGAAAATTGGTTTTAAACCGTCTTCAATGGAGTTGCAGGAAATGATATGTACTCTGCTGAATAAGGTGTATTGCCAAACCATAATTCATAAGGTTTCTTACCAATTTCTCCTTTGATATGTACTCTTCTGAATGTATAAACCATTGTGCTCACTACTTCCATCACCATTGTTCTAGTAGTATCCAAGATAGTTCGGTTCTTCCTTTCCACAACTTCATTCTGCTGAGGTGTCTGGGGAGCAGAAAATTCTCTTCTTTTACCATTCTTCTCACAAAATTTATTAAACTCGCCGGATGTCAATTATCCACCATGATCCAACCTCAAACATTTAATCTTCAATCCTGTCTCAATTTCCACTTTAGCCTTAAAGATTTTAAACTTTTCAAATGCCTCATATTTCTCCTTTAAAAATGTAACCCACATCATTCTAGAATAATCATCAATGATTAGCATGAAATATCTATCACCTTGAATTTTTTTGACTCTAACAGGGCCACACAAATCAGTATGAATAAGATCAAGAACATCATTAGATTTATCTTATATACTCCAAAAAGAGGTTCCGACATGTTTACCCATTTGACATTCTTTACATATCAGATTATAGGGCTTCACAATCTTAGCTATATCTCTAAATGCCTTAGTTGAAATGATCTTCACAATAAAATCAAAATTCACATGACACAACTTTTTATGCCTTAGCCAACTCTCATCGATCTATGTAATCAAACATGTCTTCTCACCAGAATTTAAATAAAATATATTACCTTTTGTTTGTGTGTCGTTTGCAATCTCCAAACTAGATCTGTTAATGATTTTGCATTTTCCATCCTTGAAATGTAATTGAAATCCCTTATCCACCAATTGTCCTACACTCAAAATATTATGCCTTAAACCTTCAACATAATAAACATTGTCAATATTGTTCTTACCATCCAATGATATAGTTCCTTTTCCTTTGATCATACATGCTTGTCATCTCCATATATAACTAGATCGCCAAAGATAGAAACTTCCCTTTATCTCCAGTCATATGATGTGAACAACTTCTATCAATTACCGATTCATCCTTGTCTTCAATTTTAGCAGCAAGTGCCTTCTCTTTAGGTACATTCTCTTCTAGTGCCAGAATATCTTCCTTGATAGCCAAGAACACCCATTCCTTCCCATTGTTGGAACCACTAGTAGAGTCTTCTACTGGTTCATCATCAAAATCAGTAATGCCTTCCTTGTCCGCTATGTAGCATGATTTGTCTATGTTTTTCTTGTACTTATACTTGTTCTGATATCCAGGGTTAGGCTTAAATGATACTCTAACTCTTTCTTTAAATCTTGAATTCCTTTCAGGACATCTAGATGAAAAATGACCAATCTTATTACATGCAAAACATTTAAAAGGTGTGTTTCCTTCATACTTACTTCCTATTGGTCTTTTAGGTACTCTTCTAGCAAATAGTGCCTCAAGTTGCTCAAATTATTCATCTTCTCTCTTCATATCATCCAATTCCTTCTCATATTAAGCTTTCCAATCTTGCCTACTAGTTGTTGATGCAGATGCATGAAAAGCAGGTTCAGTCTTCACAGCTCCAGAAGGTTCAAATTCTTCAAGTTCAAAAGTAGATAGTTTTCCAACCAAAGTATCTTTGTTGAAAGATGTATTAGCCATTATTCTCAACTCATTAATAGCAGTAGCCATCATCTTGTAAGCCAGTGGTAAGGCTCTCAGAACTTTAGATACAATTTCATCTTCTCTTAGAGTTCCACCACAACATTGAATTCCCATAACAATCTCATTTACCCTTTCCATGAATGCAATAATCCTTTCATCTTCTTCCATCTTCAGGTTTTGATATCTCACCTGGTAACCATCAATTTTAGCAATCTTCAATATAGGGTCACATTCATTAAGAGTCTCCAACTTCTCTCATATAGCCTTTCCAGATGATTTGTCGATTAATCCCATTATTTGTTGATCAGAAAGTGCACACAAGAGGGTGTCTCTTACTCTACAATCATTCTCAAGCTCCTTATGAAGGTTTGCCGGAGGAGGATTTCCAGATTCTGGATTATAAGGTGTGACACTATTGTCTGTGATCTCCCAAATCTCTTTGCCAAGACATCTCAGATGAGTCTCCATCCTTATCTTCCATACTGTTTAATTTGTTCGATCAAGCCAAGGAATATCTCTCCAAAAGATAGCTTGAGATGAACTGGATGAACTTGAACTGTTAGTCACCATAGGATCTTCCTCAAGCGGTTAAGATTTCTATAGAGAGGACCAAATCTCTGATACCAACTGTTAGACAATACAAATAACTAGAAGACAACTAAGAAGGGGGGCTGAATCAATTGTCACAGATTACCGGAACCATTAGCAATTAAAAAAAATAATACCATAACCCAAAACATTAATATCAGAATGCTTAAAAAAATACCAGAGTAGCAGTTAAACCAACTAAGCATAAATAGTAATCACAGAATAAATACCATCCACATGACACCAAGATTTATACGTGGAAAACCCGGTAAAGGGAAAAACCACGGTGGGAAGACTACCCACAGTCAAATAATACTTCTGCAGTAAGTATGTAAATTACAATTGAGGGGTCTGCATTTGTAGGAAGGCCAACAACCTAGAGAGCACTTCTCATCACAAAAGGAGTCTCATTAACTACATAGAAATCTAGACTACAATCCAGAGAAGTGTTTGAACTGCAAAGATAGCATCTCCTATGCGTGAGTACAATTCTGATTGAGCTCAATACCGGAGGAATAAATCCTCTTACATAAACCCAATTCAATCTCCTATGATCGACCAAATCCTCTTCATGAATGATATTACGTTATTCAAACATTACATGTCCATTTCCCATACCATGATTATGGTCATGATGATCTACAATGAGATCTTACATCATATATACAAACCCTCGACCATAACCAATCAGGTCAGCCACCAGACAATAAACCAAATACATAATTACAAAGCATGTCGGCCTTAGATCAAACTAATAATATCCAACACATAAGACATCTTGGAAACACATTGAGAGGTCCAACCCACATGCTTCATTAAACTAGTCCATAATCTAGACAAACCAGGACCCAATATAGGTCCAAACGCTAAAGCAATGATCTCCGTCCGCCAAGTCTCTAATATGATCACCAACAACATCTTGAAACTCCACCAGAAGTTGCACCAACACCACTTATGCAATTCATCAAAGATCTTCATCAAAAGCTCTACCGGTGAAACACTCGTCGGAACTAGAAGCCAAGGTTGTAAGAAAACATAATAGCATCCGATCACAAGACCAAAACCAACTTCCTGAATATGAACATGAGTATCATGAATAAGCCAATTCCATAAACAAATCATACTTGAGCCTATCGGATCATGCCAGATCCAAACCAACCAAAAACCACTCATCCTACCAGGACCAGAAGGGTGTTGGTAAAGCACCCAAACACCTAGTGTTGGCATCAATGACAAAACATCAATGTAACACATAATAAATTCCACCAAATGTCCAACAATTGTAATGGTTGTTGATGATTTTGTGGAAAATTGAATGCAAACTTGTCATTGTTTCTTGAAGATTCCTGCTTTTCATGCATAACAGTCATCTGGTACAGCTCGGTATTGATTGACCTTGTCCTGAAACCTATTGTAAAGTGTGGTATGATGAATTATCTTTCCTTTCACGACCGTCTCACTAAATTTGGCATTGATTTGAAGGAGATGCATTTGTTTTTTGTGAAAATTATCCTCGAACCCTTGAAACCTAAGGTTTTCATCAAGAATGTAACATTTCTCCTCATTGCATCAATAGGAAAGTCTAATTTTGGTGTAATGAAGGGGTTGTGTATGTATTCTAAGATTTTAGTGGTTCTAGAGCAGGGGCAAGTGGTTTCCATGGTGAAAAGTGCATAGATGGCTAGGCATCCCTATGTGCCTAGCCTTAGAACAAGGAAGAACTGATTGCAGAGACCGTACAGAGGGTGTTAGGCACAAGTTCATATTGGAAGTGGTGTTTTTGGATGTATGCAAACCTTTCCCAACCATTGTCTTGAGGAGTGCATGCCATTCAAGGATACTTGCTTTGTAAAAGTGATCTAATTAGTCATTTAGGCCTATTGTAGCAGTTGTTGTTTGACCCGATCAGAGGAGGAGTCAGGATCTGGCATTTCCATGAATTTTAGGCCTCCTTGGTGGGTATTTAAAACTGTGAAAATTTTGGAGGGTCATTTGTAAATTTGGAAGGTTATTGCTGAGCAGTCCTAAAAGGAGGGTTACTAGGTTTAGTCCTAGTGAATGGGCCAATAACCTTTGTTGCATATGTGAACAAACGGTTTGTTGTGTCTCCATTGTTGGAGTCCCTCTGGCATGTGAATGCAGTATTTGAGTGCCTAACATTATATTGAATACAAAACACAAGCGTCATGGAGTCCTATGGTGTGTTGTTATATGTGTGGGCATGATGTGAGAAGTTGTATCTCCATCAACCTTTGTGAGTCTAAACTCTCTTGAGTTTGCATTCCTTGATCATGTATTGAGTTTATGTATCATTCAATTGGATCTTTTGTAAATTTGTCTTAGTTTGGTTGATTAAACCACTTGAGTCCATAGGCCTTTGCATCATATTGGTATCAAAGCCTTGCTTGAAGAGAAGTTTGGTGTATGTCAGTAGAAGAGAGTGAAGGAGAGGCTAGTGAGATGCCTCCAAAGAAGGAAGACATGGAAAAAGAACTCCAAGAGTTGCAGAAGAGAATGAGGAATGGATGGAAAGCCATGATGGTCGAGGACATCAAGAAGTTGAGGGGAAAAGAGAAGGGCAAAGGAGATGAGTCAACAGACTCTGGAGATGAAGAAGCAGAGGGGGAAGAAGAAAGACAGAGTATCCATGAGATACCTACAAATCAAAAGATGTTCATAGATGTTGTGAAGGCGGCACAAACAGAACCTAAGGTGGATTTACCCATATAGAGTGGCAAGTTGGATGGAGATGAACTTGCAGATTGGATTGATGCATTGAATAATTACTTTGACTACAAGAAGAAGGCTAAAGATAAGAAGGTGAAGTTTGTTAAAACTTGGTTGAAGGGGTCAACTTTGGTGTGGTGGAACTACACCCAAGGTGAAAGGGTGAAGATGAGAAAGAATATGATCAGTTCATGGAGTAGAATGGTGTCCCTAATTAAGGCAAAATTCATGCCTACTGACTATGAAACCCAAATCATCAAGAGGTTCGACAACTTGAAGCAAAAAGACTTGGATGTGGAATCCTACACAGAAGAGTTCCACAAGTTGATTTTCAAGGCCAATCATCATGAAGATGAGAAGGAGAAGGTTGCTAGATACCTAAATGGACTCAAGTTCAGCATACAAGATGAGATGAGCATGGTGATCCCAAGAACAGTGGATGAGTGCTTCCAAATGGCCTTAAGGGCTGAGGAAAAATTGAGAAGAAGGGGAGACCAGAATTATAGAGGCAAAGGTGGAAGGAATAACAGAGGTAGAAGGAACTTTGGGGGAAGGAATCAGTTCCAAAAGTCTAATGGAGAGACTAGTTACTAAGAGAAAGGTGGAGATTCAGGTTCTAGGGGAGGCTTTAGAGGAAGAAGGCCCATTGGTAGGGGCAGGTTTGGAGGACCTGGTAGAGGTCCAAGTATCTTCATAGGGAAGTGTTACAATTGTAACCAAGTGGGGCATCCAACAAGTAAGTGTCCTGAGAAGAAAGCCTTAGCCTCTCATGGAGGAGAGAGAAGGAACCAACTAGTCCAAGCAGATGAATGCCAAAGTGTTAACTTCCCCATTGGCAATGTAGGACCATCTATGGTAGGAGAGATTCTTATGCTAAGGAGAACCTTGTTGAAGTTACCACAACACCAAGAACCACCTCAGAGGAAGACCTTATTCAGAACATAGTGCAATGCCTATGGTAAGTTGTGTAAGGTGATTGTTGATTCTGGCTCCACTAAAAATTTGGTTTTAGTTGAAATGGTAGACAAGTTGAAATTGAAAAGAATACCCCATGTTAGTCCCTATAAGGTGTCATGGTTGAACAAGGGGAAACATGTTGTGGTATATGAGAAAACGTGGGTAGAGTTTGAGATTGGTGAATATAAAGATAATTTTATGTGATATACTTCCTATGGATGCATGCCATTTATTGTAAGGACACCCATGGTAGTTTGATGTGAAGACTCAACATGATGGGGAGAAGAATACTTACATGATCACAAAGAATGGAAGATCATTCAATATGGATCCTCTACCAGAGCAAGGAGTAGATAAGAGCATTGGATCAAGTGTTTGTTGGCATGTTGGCATAACTAATGGAGATGATGGTGTACTAGTAAAGGACTGTTGGTGATGATATAATTATGATATGATGCTTGATGATCAGTTATTTGTGTTTTCATTGATGGAAACCATGTTTGTCCATTTTTTTTTATGCTTGGTATGTCATCTAAGTCTACTGATTAAGTCTAACTGATAATGGATTGAATTGAATTGAGTTGAAAAGAAAAACTGCCAAGTGATAGTGAACCGATAAGAGGAAATAGTGAAGGAGATGGTTGCGGTAGTGATCCGTGTTGAGTTAGGTGTTGTGGTTTGCAATGTGTGCTTATGAAATCATAATGATATTATGACACCAACCACATCATGGTTGGAGAACCGAAAGTAATGTTTGTAATTGATTTTTGTATAATCAGCTAGGGTGTTAGAACCGGTAACAAGATCTTTGGTCGGTGATGTTTTATGGTTTGGTAGTGATTCTTTTCATGTTCATAAGATGACGATGACATGTCAGAATCCATGTGAAGAGATAAGATTTTGTTTTTGATTGTACAATGATCGAATTTATTGGAAAAAAATGAAGTGCATAGCAAAATATGTTAAGGGTTTGACAACTTATCAAATCGATGTGCGGTGATGAGTTATGATCATTCAACAGCAGTAATTGTCTTGTAATTTGTTGTAATGATCTGTATGATGATCTATAATTATTTTTAATGATCTAATATGATCTATGATGTAGATTCATTGTAAGTTAGGGTTATGTAACCAACCTAATTGTAAAGTCTATTCAGGTCGAGTTTTAGAAACTTTATTGTGTCGATGATCAAAGAAGTGTGTGTGTGCCGAACCAGATTGAGATGTCTTCCTGAGAGAGGTAGATTGGAGCTGACAAGGATCTGTAATAGAAATCTATGAAGCTAATAGTTGCAACAACATTAAAATCCCTTAACCGGCTAGGTCCTAACAGGCTTGATCTTGTAAATCCCTTCACCGAGTGGCTCATTAATTTGGGTTTAAATCCTCCAGTGAGGTTACTCCTAACAGGGTAAAGATCCTAACATAGCTAAGTTGTAAAATCCCTTGACTGGGTGACTCCTAACAGGTCTTCTCTTAACCGGGTAGACTCCTAACAGGGCGCATTCTGAAAGAGTGCATATTTTGTGGGTACCAATTCCCACCGTGGTTTTTCCCATTTGGGTTTCCAAATGAAAAATCCTTGTCTTCATGTTGTAAATGGATTGTCGAGTTATGCATTTTATGTCTTTACTATATTTTTCTTAAAGATGAGCACTTAAGTTGCTACCGGTAATGTTTTGGTGAATCTACATTAAGTGATTGATTGAGTGGAAACCGGTACTGGTACTAAACTATTTTGTGAAGTATTTTGTAGATTGGTGAAAAGTTGTAGTTTATCCTTATTATTGATTCAACCCCCCCCCCCCCTCTCTTAATAAAAACTGGATCCTCACAATAAAATTTGGTATCAGAGCTTTAGGTCCTCTTTGTACAGAAGCTTAACCACTTGAGTAAAAGATCCGAGGAAGATGATGAAGGAGGGTCCCAAATTCACTAAGGACAACTACAGAATATGCAGTGATAGAATGAAGATATATATCAAAGGTATGGGTGCTCAATTTTGGCAGCATGTTATTACTCAATATGTACCTCCTACTGGTCCTCTAAGTGCAGATCAGTTGGAGTAGCAAGAAAATATTCAAGCACTAGAAGCCATAGTAAGTGCACTGCCTGATACTGAATATATTGATGTCCATGGTTTAGAGACTGCTTTTGAAGTTTGGGAGAAGTTAGAATTATTCTATGGTGGTGATAAGAATGTTCAAAAGGCTAAAGAAGAGAGTCTTAGAGGAAAGTTTGATGATATGAGAATGATGCAAGGAGAAAATAGTACTCAGTATGGATAGAGGATTAAATAAGTTGTCCATGGAATCAAGAGTGTTGGTGGTACTATAGAAGAAGACATTGTTATGAGTAAGATTCTTAGAAACCTCTTATCTGCCTATGCTATTAGAGTGTCTTCTATTCAAGAGTTGAGTTCAGTTACTAAGGATAAGGTTACTATTGATTCTTTGATTGATAAGCCCACTGCTTTTGGGTTAAATAGTTTTCATAATAGTGTACCGAAGACAAAATATGCTTTTAATGCATCTATATCTAGTGTACCGGTGAGAAAAGGGAAAGATGTTTGTCATAGTCATGAATGTAGGTCAAGTCATCTTGGTGGTAGTAAAGCTCATGTGGATGATGAAGGTAATCTGATGGAATTTGAAGCTCTATTGGCTAAAAGACTTCCTAGAGGCACTAGTAAGTACAAAGGTAAGTTGCCTCTCAAATGTTTCTCTTGTAACAAGATAGGACATATTGTTGCACATTGTCCTAATAATGATCAAAAGGAAAAGTTTATAAAATATAAGAGAAAAGGAAATAAACAGTCTTATGTTGCAGTTGATGAAGGAGTCACTAATGAGGAATCTGAGGATGAAGACAATGAGGAGATTGTTTTTGTTATTATTAAGGAAGATATGTCTCATAAGAAGGCTTTACTAACTTATCTCACATTTACAATAGTGATAAATGGATTATTAATAGTGGTTGCTCACACCACATGACCGGTGATAAGAACAAGTTTATTTATCTTAAAGAATTTGATGGTGTGTAGTAATATTTGGAAACAATTCATCTTGTATGGTTAAAGGTAAAGGTTCTATCTCTTTGAATGGTATAAGTAATGTTGATGATGTATTTTGGGTTGAAGGTTTAAAACATAACTTGTTGAGTGTTGGTCAGTTGAATGACAAAGGTTATCATCTTGAGTTTAAGAATGGAGTTTGCAGGATCTTAGGATGCAAAGGAGAATTAATTGCTATTGGTAAACAAACTAAAGGTAACTTATTCCGTCTGAATGCTAATGTGAACAATTGTTTGGTTGCTAAGGTTGAAGGTAGCCGGTTATGGCATAGAAGGTTTTGTCATGTGAACATTGATAATGTGGTTAAGGTCATCAAATTTAGTATGGTGAGAGGTATGCCACAACTTGTTAAACTAGACAATGTGTTGTGTAAAGAATGTCAATTGGGTAAGATGACTACATCTTCTTTTAAGAGCAAATTTTTTTCTTTTGAGAATATTCTAGATTTGGTGCACACTGACTTATGTGGTCCTATGAGGACTAGAAGTTTTTATAATGACAATTATTTCATGATATTTACTGATGACTTTTATAGAATGATGTCGGTTACTTTTTTTCAAGGAAAAGTCAGAATCTTTCAGCAAATTCAAGGTATTCAAGGCCTTAGTAGAAAAGGAAACCGGTAAGAATCTTAAATGCCCAAGATCTGACTGGGGTGGAGAGTTTGCATCAGATGAGTTTGTGATATATTGTGATCAAAATGGAATAAAGAGGTAGCTATCTGCTCCAAGGACACCACAACAAAATGGAATTGCAGAAAGGAGAAACAAAACCATTTTTGAAGCAACAAGGACTATGCTGATACAGGGAGATTTACCTAGGATGTTTTGGAGAGAAGTAGTCAGTATTGTTGTTTACACATTGAACCAGGTAATGATAAGACATCTTATGAGTTATGGTATGATAAAAATCCTAATGTCAGTTATTTCAAAGTTTTTGGCAGAAGATGTTTTATATAAAGCGATGATTATACTGGTTGAACCGAAGACAGTTAAAAAATCTCTAAAGGATGATGACTGATTAAATGTGATGAATGAAGAACTTGATCAAATTAAGAAAAACAACACTTGGTCACTTGTTCTTGTAATACCCTAAAAATGGTCATCCAAACCATAGGCCCCAAATCTCGACAACATCACCAAGGTCCTAAACAAAGGCAATTAAATTAATCTTGAGCACACAATTAATTTCTAAAATCATCAATGTCACATGGCAAATTAAAAACATATTTAATTAATTGATCATTCCAAGAAAATCTTTTTAAAATCAAATATCTCATTTATTCAATTAAATTTCTTTTGCATATTTAATTAAATAAATCACTTTGGCATTAAATCGTCAAAAGTTGAAGATAAGGACAAATGGGTAATTGATAGTGGATGCTCACACCATATGACTAGAGATAAAAGAAATTTTTTGTCACTACAAGAATATAATGGCGGTCAAGTCAGATTTGGAGATGACAAAGCTTGTATGATTAGAGGTAGAGGTATTATTTCTTTGGATGGAAAGGATAACACTGATAATCTCTATTATGTAGAAGGTTTAAAGCATAATCTTTTGAGTGTTGGTCAATTGGTTGATAAGGGTTTCCAACTTCAGTTTAAAGATAGAAAATGTAAAATCATTAACAAGACTGGTTTGGAGATTGCAACCGGTATTCAGACTGGAGGTAATATCTTTCACTTGAACCCTGGTAATAAGACATGTTTGACTTCTCATATTGATGAGAGTTGGTTATGGCATAGAAGGTTGTGTCATGTTAATTTTGATTGTATTGTTAAGATCAGTTCAACTAAGGAAGTTAGAGATATACCTAGGATTGTGAAGCCTCATATTCCAGTATGCAAGGAATGTCAATTGGGAAAACAACTTAGAAGTTATTTTAAGAGCATACATGATAAATATAATGATGTACTTGATTTGATTCACACTGACTTATATGGTCCAGCAAGGACTGGAAGCTTTCAAGGTGATAGGTATTTCATGTTGATTATTGATTACTATTATAGAATGATGTGGGTGACTTTGCTTAGGGAGAAGTTTGAAGCCTTTGAGAAATTCAAAATCTTTAAAGCGAAGGTTAAAACAGAAACTAGATTGAAAATCAAATGTTTAAGATCATATCATGGTGGTGAGTTCACTTCTCATGAATTTAACAGTTACCGTGAGACAAATGGCATTAGGAGACAGTTATCTGCACCTATAACTCCTCAACAAAATGGAGTAGTTGAAAAAAAGAACAGAACCATTTTGGATGCAGCAAGATCTATGATGATGGAAGCTAAATTAACTCATATCTACTGGAGGGAAGCAGTGAGTACAACAGTCTACACATTCAACATAGTTCACATCAAAGGTGAAACCGGTAAGACCCCTTATGAATTATGGTTTGGACATACACCTACTATTAAATATTTCATAATTTTTGGAAGTAAATTTTATATTAAAAGAGATGATTCTATTGGAAAGTTTGATCCTAGATGTGATGAAGGAATATTTCTTGGTTATTAAATTCAAAGCAAAGCATATAGATGTTATAACAAAATATTGCAGAAAATTATGGAAAGTGCTAATGTGAAAGTGGATGAGTAGTATAGAAATCAATCTATATCATATGACAGGGAACCGACAGTGGAAATGATCACAACAGAACTGACAATGCCCCAACTGGTAAAGGAATCTGAGACAATTACATCGGCGCTATCAGAAAGTTCAATTGGGACTGATGATCAGAGAAGTGAATCTAAAATTCAAAAGAGACCAAGGTATGTAAGATTAAATTATTCTGAAGATCAAATTATTGGAGATAGGAATAAGGGAGTTATGACAAAAAGAAGATTGGCAAATGATAAGGTATGTCTTATTTCTCGAGCTGAACAGGCAATTGTTATTGAAGCTTGTAAGGATAAACATTGGTTAAAGGATATGGAAGATGAACTAGATTAGATAGAAAATAATGAAACTTGGACATTAGTTCCCCGACCTAAAAATAAGAATGTTATTGGAACTAAATGGGTTTTTAGGAATAAATTGAATGAGGATGGTTAAGTTATAAGAAACAAGGCTAGATTGGTTTGTAAAAGATATTCTCAAATGGAAGGAATTGATTATGGTGAAACATTTGCACCTGTAGCTAGAATTGAAGTTGTTACACTATTTCTTGCCTATGCAGCTTATAAGAACTATAAGGTTTATCAAATGGATATTAAATGTGCATTTTTGAATGGTGAACTTGAGGAAGATGTATACATTGAGAAACCTGATGGTTTTTCACTGACAGATGATAAATATATGGTTTTCAGAATGAAGAAATCTTTATATGGTTTGAAACAAGCTCCTAGAGCTTGGTATGCAAGGTTGGATAAATATCTTTTGAAGCTTGGTTTTGCTAAAGGCAGTGTTGATAGCAATTTATATTATAAAATCATTGATGATGATATTCTGATTATTGAAGTATTTGTTGATGATATCATTTTTGGAGGAGAAGATAAATTGTGCATAGAATTTGCTAACAATATGAAGAATGAATTTGAAATGTCCATGATTGGTGAGATTAGATTTTTCTTAGGTTTGTAGATTACTCAAACTAATAAAGGCATTTTTATCCGTCAAACTAGGTATCTGAGAGAATTGTTGAGGAATTTTGGTATGGATAATTCCAAACCGGTAAGTACTCCTATAGTGACAAGTGGGAAATTATCTATCAAGGATACTTCTACATCGGTAAATTCGACAAAGTATAAATCTATGATTGGTGGTCTGTTATATTTGACACAGACTAGACTAGATATTATGAATGTAGTAAGTATTGTTTCAAGGTATCAAAATAATCCTAAAGAAAATCATGAATGTGCAGTTAAGAGGATATTCCAGTATTTACAAGGAACAACAGAGTATGATTTATGGTATTCTAAAAATGATGATTTCACTTTATGTGCATATACTAATTCAGATTGGGTAGGAGATACTGGTGACAGTAAGAGTACTTCTGGTGGAGCTTTCTTTCTTGGAAAAAAACTAGTTTCATGGATCAACAAAAAATAGTCATGCATTTCTTTGTCTACTACAGAAGCTGAGTATGTTGCAGCAGCAACTAATTGCACTCAAGTCTTGTGGATGAAGTAAATGTTGAAGGATATTAGGGTAAATTGTAGTGAACCAGTAGTTATGTACTTTGATAACTCTGAAACTATTGATATGTCTAACAATCTAGTATTTCACTCTAAAACTAAGCATTACCAATAAAGTATAACTTTTTGAAGGACAAGGTAGAAGCAAAGGAAGACAAATTGGTTTATGTGAACACTAAAGAACAGATTGCAAACATATTCACTAAACTGTTGTCTAAGGAATCATATGAATATTTAAGAGACAAGTTAGGGGTTTCTGCCCGTCCGACAGAGACTTGATTGATGTAGTGTGTCATCAGTCTGGCATGCATTATCAGAGACATTATTCATTTTGGTACTGATAAGTGTTGCTACTACTCAGGGGGAGTAGTTAGCTTTGAGATACAAAGGTTTATATTCTTGCTTTGATATTTTTGTTAGATTTCTGGCATTGATGTCAAAGGGGGAGAGATAGTGATGTGAAAAATAAAAAAATTTCGGAGAGATGTATTCAGAACCTTACAGAGATATCATTCACTAGGGGAGAGTTATTCAGGATATTGTTGGTTGTCTTCCACAGGGGGAGACTTATTTGGCATTTCTTGGTACTTAGATGTTTTTTCACATCTAGTGTTGCCATCAATGCCAAAGGGAGAGATTGTTGGCATTATGGATGAATTGATTATGTGTTGCATTGATGTTTTGTCATTAATGTCAATACTAGCTGATATGGCTGGTTATCGGCACCGATAGACAGGTTTTGGTTATCGGTAGAAGATCTAGTGTTACTGAGAGATGAGACTATCTGTTGGACACATCCAACATGTTTGGATCTATGGGATATGTTTGATTTCATGTGTTAGGTTCTCCTAGAGCATATCTTGTTCAGACGGTATGGAATTGGTAATTGGATGCTATCATACACTCTGGTAAACCCTTACCGACATTGGTTTATGGCTTTACCAACAGAGCTTTCACTAAGGAATCCTGACAGGATGCATAAGTGGTGTTGGTGCAGCTTCTAGATGGATTTCAGGATGCTGCAGAAGTTCTTTGATCTTGCTTCAACTTCTTGAAGATATTACTTTGGCGTGGTGGACCCAGAATAGGTCTGCTACCTATCTAGGTTATGGACTGGTATCATGATAACATGTTCTCTACACGTTACCAAGATGTTTTATGGTTTGTTTATTGTTGTTTTGGTCTTGAGCCGACATGGCATATCATTGTAAATGGATTTATGTATTGATCTTATTGTGATATCTTTTAGGTTGTCGACCTAATTGGTTTAGGCTTTAGGGTTTATATAAATAAGTGGTAGAAACTCTTTGTAAAGTATCATGGTTATTGGAAAGGTGATGGTCAAGGATTGTAATGTGCAAATATTGTAATATCATTCAGGCAAAGGATTTGGTTGATCATTGGTGATCAAATTGGGATTAAGGAAGAGGATTTAGTCTTCTGGTATTGAGCTTAACCGAGACTATAATCAAGAATGGTAGCTGTTATCTCTGGAAGTTCACTCTATTGGATTGTTGTCCATTTATCTTGACAAGGTTGTAGCCTCTTTGTAGTCAGTGAGACTCTTTTGGTAATGAGCAGTATGATCTTGGTAGTTTGCCTTCCTGCAAGTGCAGGCCCCTCATTGTAACACATACTTTCTGCAGAAGTATCATCTGACTATGGGTAGGCTTCCCATCATGGTTTTTCCCTTTCTAGGTTTTCCATGTAAAAATCATGGTGTTATGTGGTATGGTTTCTTTACATTGATTATCTGTTTATTTGTTAAGTTGTAGTGTTTAACGGTATCCATTTTTGCTTTATTGGTACTTAATTTGGTTAAAGGCTATTGAATGCATTAAATGTTATAATATGTTAACAACTGATTCACCCCCCCTTCTCGGTTGTTCACCGATTATCCTAACATATTGCACATGGGCTAAGGCTCTTTCTTACCAACCCTTTATCTAGGAGCTCTTGAACTTTCCTTGCTATCTTTTCATTCTGCTATGGGGTCATTTGATATGTTGCCTTGTAAGGAAGTACTGCTCCTAGTATGAGGTAAATTTGATGACTAATATCTCTGATAGGTGGAGGGAGTCAAGTATGTCTTCTATAACCACTCCTTTGTACCTCTCTAGTAGTTCCCTGACCTCCTTAGGTCCTACCTCACTCACACTCTTCTTCCTTTCTTCCTTGGGCTTCACAATCAAAGCAAAGCCTACCCCACCTTCTTCCTTTAGTGTATTTAGGAAATCTTTTTCTCCCACCATCATCACACTTTGAAGGAACATTTCTTGGCTACTCCACTAGGAGAAAATCTTTCAAGTGTTACAACAAAAGGACAAAGAAGATTGTGGAGAGTGTGAATGTAAAAGTTGATGAGTATTCTGATGAACCTGATGATGCCAACAAATCTAATCCAGCAGATGATGAACAAAACTTTGTGTTTATTAAATCGACAGTGCAAAAAGATGTTGAGAAGAGCAGTGTAGATGAAGATGCTCAACCGGTAGATGAAGAACAAGAAGAGGTTATTGCACCGGAACAGATAATACCTAGGTATGTAAGGTTTAATCATTCTGAAGATCAGATAATAGATCACAAGAATGATGGAGTACAGACTAGAAGGAAAATCAGAGGACTGACTAGACCTCTCAATTCTTTTGCTCGCCGGATTAACCTGCGAACCATAATTCCTCATTGACAAAAATTATTCTTGGTATATCATACTAGATCCAAGATCCAATATATCTACACCGGTAAACTTTTAGACTGACTTCTCCAATGTTTGAAACAAGTTTTCAGAACATAACAGGGGGTCATGCAAGATTTATCATTGATTTACCTCCCTCTAAGGCTAATACCTTAGATACTAGATGCATTTCTTGATGTCAGTGCAGGAACACATTGTTCTATCGGATGAACATCCGGGGTATTTGATTTTGTCGGTTGATCCTCAGACTTTCTAATCCACCTCTTCTCATCTTGCTTCTAGATATCATCAACCTTTCTCTTTCCCCTCTTATTGGATTTTGTTGGCATTGTATTATCATTGATGTCAACCAGTATAGCTTGTCACTAGTGAGAAGAGGATGTTAACCATCATTGTGATCATTGGACTCATCAGTATACAAGTTAGTGTTGGAGACATAAGTTGGTGTTAACTGGTGAGTAGACATTGGAGACAGTTGGTATTGTGGCAATGCCAATCAATGAGTGATATGTTGGAAGTATGTTGTTGTCAACCTGTATGCATGTGACCGATAAGACAACAAGTTTGAACTAATGAAGAAGGATAGGCAACCGGTATGCAATTTGTTTGATGTCATATAGCAGGACTCCCACTGGATCTAGATGTTTCACCAAATGAAGACAAGAATGACATAAAAGTGTGTTTCCTCAGATTGCAAGGAAGACATGTGGGAAAGTTTACCAGATCATATGTCTGGTTGACGATATGTCTGCTCAAATAGGAAAGTCATATGAGTGCAATACAGAAAGCAGAGAGAGAAATGTGATGAGAACCAATTCCCTCCAGTTTGGCTAGTAGGTGACAAGGATCCACTCTCACTGGATGATTGGCAAGTTGAGTGCAACTGTTTATCTACTCCCACCAGTAAGTGATGATACTCTGAGATAAGATATAGAAGTTAAGGTAGGTCATTAAAGACTCATACCGGATGATCAAGGTGGAACATAAAGATGACTTAGGTGTATGATATCAGAGATATGTATTGGATAATCAATTGAAAGCATGATGAGCTACCGGGACATAAGAAGAAGAGTAAGTTGTGATGAGTTTATCACTTTGACAAACCGGTTGAGATAAGAACTAGGTTGATGAAGGAGAAGGAAAGTGTTTGCATCTACAGATATGGAGTTACACCGAGAGGCAAGAGTGTGTTACCAGTATGCAGATGGAGATTAATGTTTCCAAAGTTGGACACAAATGAAGATTGTTCACATGGTGATCCTATGGATTTTACCAGTGTGCAAGAAGAAGTATTGTCAACAGGTAAACATATCTACCAACATTCTAGAAGATCGACATTTGAGATTGGTGATATGTGGATTTCAATCAGTAAGCGAGAAAAGAGGCAAAGTGAAAGAATCCCATTGGATAAAGATGTGCATGATGTATGCTACGGATTGAAAAAGTTGGTGACTGGGCTGATGTGATCTCGCCGGTAGAATAGGAGACTGCATGGTTCAAAGGTTGACCGGATATTGCATGACTAGTTGGGTAAGAAGACCGGTAATATGAATTATATACTAGTTGAGTGGTTGGTCGGTGACTAGACCAAAATCGACATAGAAAACATAGGTGGATGTCGACAAGGATGACATGTGAATACCAAGTGGCAAGCATGCAGAGGTAGGTGAAGAGTCCATCGATGAGGTAGTTGGTGAGTAGGTCGACATTAATGTTGACTATGTAAATCACAGGTCGGTTGCAGAAGTGTGCAGCTCAAGGCAGATAGAAGGATGGCTCTTAGTGAATTGATCAAAGCAAGAGATCTAATCATCTTATCAACCTGGAGAAGATAACCGTGAGATCATTTAATGTTTGATAGATGCAGGTCGGTGATCAGGCTGTTGTATTTGCTAAAATTAGTAAATATATAACGAAAAAAGAGACAGTAATGCTATCTGATTTGATGCAGGGTGTGAATCTTGGAGATGAGATTAGATCCGATCTAATACAGATGGAGTTGGTGAAGGAAACCCTAGCACACCAAGAATTGATTTTCTATTTTGGTGGGAAAGAATGCCTATAAATATGTAAACGAAAGATTGAAGATTCTTGTTGTTGTATGAGAGAGTGATGCCAGTGAACTGAGTATAATAAGAGAGTTATCCATTCAAAGAGTCCATCCACAAACATAAAAGTGACTGAATGCTTGGAGAGAGAACCAGTAAGAGGCATAACTAGTAGCAAGGTTTAACAAAGGTTTAATTGGTGAGGTTAAGGTAGCCAGTAGACTGTCACTAAGATTGACAGTGATGTGAACTGGCAGTGTTTGTATCGGTATGAAGGCTGCAAAGAGTGATGCAAGGCAGAGTGAGAAGAGGTCAGTCAATTCAAAAGTAGAACATAAGTGAAATCAGGAAGAGAACCAAGTAGGGTTCAACTAGTAAGTAGAATAACCAGTAACCAGGTGTAGAGATTGAATCGGTAAAGCAACAATAGTGAGCAAAGAATAGTCAAAGAACTAGTAGAGAACAAAGTGAGAAAAGAATCGGTAGAGGTCAAAGTAGGGTTAAACCAGTAGAGAGATTATATGCAGAGGTTACAAAACTCATTTGTAATCGGGTTAAACAAATGTATTGTTTGTAGTCATTGTAATCACTGTGTTGGTGCTCGGTGCAGGGGTTGGTGCTCCTTGGGTTGGTTCCCTAAACATTGTAATATAGTTGTTTATTGTGAGGTTGGATTGGAGCAGTAGACTCCAGCAACATTTCTCACTGAGGTTTTTCCCACATTGGGTTTTCCTCGTACATCTAGTTTTATGTGGTGTGCCTTTTATGTGTGCTTGCATTTTACATTTTGGTCTTCTCCTTGATTTAACCGGTATAGTCACGTAGTGTTTTGAATAGGTAATCAGTGCACATATTTAGGATTAAAAGGATAACAGTATTGGAAACCACTGATTCACCCCCTCTCAGTGGCATCTTGTGTTCAACAATTGGTATTAGAGCATAGGTTCTCGGTTAGATACCCTTTTTCCAGCTTGGGTAGATTTTGGTGTGTGAACACAATGGTTAAATTTGAGTTAACCCCTACTCCGGTGTTTGATGGGTCTAACTATTCCATTTGGAGTTGTAGAATGGAAGTCTACCTATCCTCCTTAAGGTATGATGTTTGGATGTCATTTGTTAGTGGTATCTCTAGTCATGTCAATCCTCCCACCGGTCCTAAAGCAGAAAGAAGATCTAAGTGCATTGTTGAAGCCATGAAAGCTATTCTCAGTGGACTTTTTGGTGATGTTTCTTCACAGGTGGATAAGTGCAAGGCTGCAAAGAGTTTGTGGGTCAGATTGAAGAAACTCTATGGGAATGAACCTAGCACTACATAACCACTCTGTGAAAGCAAGAAGAGAAATGGAACACATGAGTATGCAAATCAAGATAGATCAGTTATTAGCTGCAATAAAAATGGAGAAGAAACCCATCTCTTCATGGCTCAAGAGACGGATAGTGAGTTGCCCACATCAAAAAGGGATAACACAAATCAATCCTACTCGCAAGATGTGTTTGGCAGTGATGAACAAGATGAAGAAGAAATTGAGGCTCAAATTGATCTTGAAGGGGAGATGGTAAGTGCCCTATATGAACTAAAAATTGTTAGAAATGATTTAAGAATTATAAAAATTCAGTTCATGAAGAATGCAGCCAGTTGAGAACATGTCTTGAAGAGTCAAATAAAAATATTTGCATATTGACGACTCAACTAGAAGAGGAAAAAGGAATGACTGATGAATTGAAATCAGTCTTTGATGCTAAGAAGAGAAGATGTGAGGAGCTAGCGCTAGAAGTGGAAACAAAAGGTTAAGAATGTCAGAAGTTAAAAGGAGAAATGGAGAATCTCCAGAAGGACCTTGAGAAATGCCAAGATGAACTCAAGGTGAGGATTTAGTATGATAGCAACATTGATGCCTTGGATAAAATGTTGAACAAACAAAACCACACCAAGGATACCCGAGGATTAGGTTATGAAGTCGGTGAGTGCTCCATAAGAAAGGTTGCCTCCAAAAAAGACATTCTATTTGTCTCCTCAAGTAAGAATGTCAAGGGACAGACCTTCACAGTAAAAAATGCTCCTAGGAAATTGGGATCCCTTCAATAAATTCAATTTACTTTCAACTCGAAAAAATCATAGCCCAACATTTTAGTCACTACAAAGGAGAATAACCTTTGAATAAATATATGTCACAATTAATGCCAAATTTAATAAATTGTAATATCTTCAATGGATTGAAAATACATTTCAACATTGAAAAAATAAATAATAACAATCTTTCATACCATTTCTATAAGCTAAGTGAAAAAATGTTACATTTCTCTTCTTTTCAACTGCTACTAAATCTCCAAATTACTTGCATCCAATATATTTCCCACCATAGAATCTAATACCAACACTAGAAAGATGAAAAGTAAAGAAACCCACATTACAAAATATTATCAAGGAACACTCAAAATTATATTATGTCAAATATTGTGTAAACATTACATAAAATTACTTATTCTCAACTACTTGAATTAAATTTTTTTCAGATATTAACAAAATATTAACATTGGCCCAACAACTAAATTGATAAATACTCAGAACAATCTTACTGGAGGTGTTTATATTGTGTTTTTTAATAATCTCTCATTCAACAAAAATAGTTAGATGTGTGTGCTTCTCTTACAACATGACTATATCCTAATTCTTTATTTATTTATTGAAAAAATGAAAATTACATGTTAAAAAGTTGCAAGAGAAAATATTAAATAAAATCTAGCAAAGATTACAATATAACAAGATGAAAACTTAATAAAACATTTAACAATGAAACAACTGAACCTCAACAACATTATACAAAACAATAAATAGAATTCATGACAAGGACCATACAATTAGACGTTTAAGCACAAGCATTATCATATATTTTCTTTCCAACATTCATTTTGCAAAATTTCAGAATGGACATCTATTTTTTATTTGTATATTAGGTTGTAGTTGAAAAATTTTAAAAACAATAAAAAAATACTTGAAAATCATCAAGTCACTAAACATTAGCAAACTTGTCTACTTTTTTATTGCCTAGACTTACCAATGCAAGAAAATAACTAAAATGAGGAACTAACAAATAAGCTTTTATTGATAATTTATTAATGGGGCACTTCCACACTAAACATGAAGGATGCAAATTGTTTGAGGAAAAGCAAAAGGATCGGTTGCACAACTCCATCAAACAAACTCGTAAATTTCTACGTCATTTGCTCCCATATAGCATTGATTTTAAGAGCATAAATAAAAACAATCAGTATTTTAATGGCCAACGGAAACAAAAAACGTAATAAATTTTACATCAGCAACAAACAAATTTCATGCTAGCTATCTAAATTTTAGAGTATGAAATTTGAAGGTAACTCCAATTTAATTTGTTTAGATGGATGGTAGAAGAAACAAAAGAAGATATTTTTAAATGTAAATCTTTGAGATGATGGTCGAGCCAACATCATATCTAACTTCTCATATTGCTACTTGTGACTACAAAATGAGCATAAAATTTATCATATAGTTCTAATCGATCATAATTAAACAAACATCAAATATTGGCCCAATTAATTCTACGTATGAAATATTAATGTCTATCAAATTTAACCTTCAAATGTGTACACTAACATCCAAACAAACATCAAATTTGAACTCTTTGATGCTTGGTTGAGTTTGGGTTGGTGGTTATCAATGTTGAATCCTTTGGCAGCTGTCTATTTTGGGTTTCGAATCCATGAAAAATCCGAGGTTTTCAGGTCCCTTCAAGACTTGTTGTAAGGGGTTTTGGGTCCCCTCAAAACCTGTTTTTATCTCTAATAAAAAACAAACATCAAATTTAACTTCTAATATTTGTGTGACTGTCAAACTAATTTCAAATTTATTCAATTGATTTATCCTTGACATGCTAAATCCTATTCAAATTTAATTCACTAAAGTTAGAAATGATGTTTGAACACGCATCAAATTCAAACTCTCTTTTTTGAGATGACAAATAAACAAATGTCAAATTTAACCTCATACTTTATAGATGATAGTCAAATGGGCATCAAATTTAAATGAATATCTTTGGTGATGATGATCATAAGGGTGTCCAATTGAAGAATTAAATAATTTAATGACAATCAAATTGACGTCAATTTTTACCGACACATGTACTGAGCGATGACAATTAATAACACCGGAATTTCAATATATGACCAATCTAATAAACATTAAATTCACAGGAACCATTAGAAAAATCCGAGTGTTACTTTCAGATCACTCAGACTTGCGATATTTTTATCTCTTCTTCTTTCTAGATAAAATTGTCTCACATTGTTCATTGTTTTGAGAGTATTTTAAGACATTCTTCTAAATCCCCTTCCTACGCAACTTCCTTTTCCTCTATGGCTTTGAATAAAACATACCATTGTGAATGAACTCAATATTTTATTTATTTCAAGTGAAAATATTCACTTCAGTACCTTGAAGGTTTATACATTCAATACTTTGATATTTAACTCAAGATTCGCATAGGAATAGTGCCAAGTTTTTTTTTCAATGTTATTGAGATAATAAAAGAGAAAATATTGTAGAACATCCCTTTATAGCTTCATTCATAATATATCGATCTGAAGGCTAAGATGAGTTGACTGATTAGTTGTACAAAAAATATTTGGTTGCATAGGAATCCCTTCATCAAAATCCTAATTTCATGTTTGATGAAAGGATTTTGACAATACAGATAGAAAAAATATTGTTTGTCATTAAATGCAGCCCAATTCATGAACAATATGATTCACATGTTGAGCTAGCACTAATTAGCCTCTTCCATCGCCATGTTTATCACATAACTTATTTCTACTCATAAGCTTGTCTTTGATGGTATGATGAAAGAATAAGTATCCAGTAGAATATTGAGAAGGGGGGGTGGGGGGGAGGGGGGGGAGGTAAATCAGTATACTGAAAAATGGATACAAAGTTCCCAAACTCAAATTCAATCACACAAAGTAAACATATCTTAGTCAAGATCAATATTCATAAGAATACTTGACATCAACCGGTTTGACTGTTATAACAACTTAATAGTAAACAACTTCAATCTTGTAAACATCAACAATGCTTAATCATAACTCAACATATTGATCTCTCAATGCTTCCAGTTATCATGCCTTATCATAAGTTAATCAAATTAACAAATAAGATCATAACCACAAAAACATTCACCACTTGACCAAAATATTTATACGTGGAAAACCCAAATAGGTAAAAACCACGGTGAAATGAGACTCACAAGGATAGCTATCTGAACTCTTCTGAAGTTCGCCCTATTAGGAGCCAAGCCTGTTAAATCTTTACAATAAGTTTTGTTAAGAACTAATTCCGGTTAGGAATCATCTGGTTAAGGGATTTACAAATATGCCTTGATGAAAAGCACAATACCCTATTAGGAGTAACCTCGCCAGAGGATTTAAGAATCCAAGTTAATGGACCACCTTGTTAGAGGATCTAATGAGTAACCAAGCTTGTTAAAGCTTACTCGGTTAAGGGATTTCACTTCTGTTGTAATTGTTAGAAAACAACATGTTTTCTTGATCTGTCTGAATAACACTACATTTGTTTGATCAAATCCTTTTAAGCTTCAATCTGCCTTTACTCAAAGTGTATATCCATTCACCGGTTAGGCAACTACACACTCAACAGGTTTCTGCCAATCTTGCCAACAAAGTTTACAAACAACTTCATCGACCTTAAATACAACTCAATTAGGTTGGTAACACAACAAAAACCTAATTCTCATCATCGAGATTACAAACAAGTTGGTACAATCTTGACTGTTATAAATCATAACAATTTCTTCACATTCTTCAAGAAAATTCCAACCGCTCCATGATCATCGCTTCATCGAACTTTGTAACTCATCATGCATTGTGCATTAGATGCAATCCACTTTTCTCCTTCCCTAGACAATAAACAAATGCACCAAAATAATCTGAACTTATCCTCATATAGTGATCACACGTGTCTCCATTATTACTACTCATCAGATAATAAACCAACAAACTTGATTGTTTAGGGTTTAACAACTGATAGGGTTTATTGGTTACATTGCATAGAAAGGTTTAACCCTTTTACACTGGTTTACCGGTTCAACTTACAAACTTAACATACTGGTTTACAACATCTTCCACAAATCTCTTCTTACTGGTTACTAGCCAATATCAAAAACAACAATATCAACAATAATATGAATATCATTACCGATTCAATTGACATCAATGACAACATATCATTAATGCAATCTCTATGCAAAATGCCAACAAACTAAAAATACCAACAATCTCCCCCTTTGGCATTGATGGCAATACAAATATATATGCCTCTCATTGCTGTTGAGATTGGTGAATAGAAAACCTTGTTTACATTACCAAGTATTCACCTTTCTCTGTTTGTCTTCATCCTATCACTGGTTCACCCAATCAAACACATAATTCTTCTCCTCAATCACATAATTATTCTCCCCCTTTGATATCAATGCCAAAGTGAAAGTAAAAACATGTAATTCTTCTCTCACTGTGCATCAACATCATACTGCAACTTGATGCTCCCCCTGTGGATTACATCCACTTCTTCATCAATCCAAGTAAGATTCTACAAGTAATTCTGGGACTGATGCAATCAACATCATGTTCAACTAACTTCATGAAAAGGGACAACCCCGAATTGACTTCTAAGATACTCAAAAGTGGTCTTAGGCAAAGGTTTGGTAAAAATATCTAAAAGCTACTCCTTGGTAGAAACATGCTCCAAGATAACATTTTTACATTGAACTTTTTCCCTCAAGAAGTGATACTTAAATTTAATGTGCTTAGTCCTTGCATGCAAAACAAGATTTTTAGAAATGTTTATTGCACTTGTATTATCACACAAAATATTTATTGGTTCTGATATTTTCATCTTCAAACCTTCCAAAATGTGCCTCATCCACATAGCTTGTTTGCAATTCATGTAAGTTGCTACATACTCAGCTTCAGTAGTAGATTGTAAAGTATAACTCTACTTTTTACTACTCCATGAAACTAGCCTTCCTCCTAGAAAGATTGCTCCATCGGTAATACTCTTATGGTCATCAATATTTCTTGCCCAATCAACATCTGTGTATGCCTTCAAGTCAAAATTTCCACCATATGCATACCATAACCCATAGTCAACAGTACCTTTCAGATATCTAAAAAATGTGTTGGTTGCCATCAGATGTGCTTCCTTTGGATTCTTCTGAAATCTAGAAACAATAACAACTGCATGGGCAATATCCGGTCGACTGTGAACAACATAGTGTAATTTCTAATCATTGATCTGTATTCCTTTTAATCTACAGAATTAGATGCATCTTCCTTAGACAACTTACAACCTGTAACCATTGGACTTCCAACTGGTTTACAGTCAGTCATACCAAAAAATTTTAAAACCTCTTTCACATACTTGAATTGAGTAATGAAAATACCATTCTTCATCTGGTGTATCTACAAGTGTATGAAATTTTTTATTACCCCTACCAATGACATCTCAAACTTATTATTTATTTCTTCTGCAAAATAATTACTCATGTCACCATTACCTCCAAAAATAATGTCATCAACAAATACTTCACTGGCCAGTATTTCATCTACTTCAGATTTGAGATAAATATTGTTATCATCAATGGTTCTAGCAAAGCCTATCTTCATCAGACGAGTATGAAGTTGTTCATACCATGCTCTGGGTGCCTGCTTTAATCCATACAAAGCTTTATGCAATTTGCATACCATGTCTTCCTTATCTATCAATTCATAACCATCAGGCTTTTCTATATAAACCTCTTCTTCCAATATCCCATTCAAAAATGCAGACTTCACATCCATATGATATACCTTGAACTTCTTCTAAGATGCAAATGCAAGTAAAGTTCTAACACCTTTCACTCTTGCTACTGGTGCAAAATTTTTTCCATAACATTCTCCTTCTTCTTGCACATAACCTTTGCATACTAATCTTACCTTGTTGTGAACTACAAAACCATCTTCAATAAACTTGTTTCTGAACACCCATTTAGTACCTATAACATTCTTGTTTACAGTTTGGGGTACCAAGGTCCAAGTGTTGTTCTTCTTAATTTTATCTAACTCATAGCTTTCACCCAATGATCATCACTAAATGGCTCCTTAGCACTTCTAGGTTCAAAGGTAGAAATCATACAAGAGTTCTCTCTTATTCTCCTTCTAGTTAGTACTCCAACATCCTTATCCCCAATAATCTATTCAGGACTATGATTCAATCTCACATACCTAGGAATAACATGATCATTCTCTTCAGGTTCAGCTTCTTCATTATCATCTTCTTCTGAATTTATTTGTTCTACTTGAACAAGTACATCAAGTTTTGCTTTACCGGTTTATGATTTAACAGTTTCAGGTTCCAAAAGAAAAATGCAAGGATCTTCATCCTTTTTCTCTAAAGTAGTTCCTTCTAAAACTTCAGGACATTCATCTAAATGAACATCAGCACTCTCAACAATTTTTTGTGTCCGATTGTTGAAGCATTTATAGGCCTTACTCTTGGTGGAATAGCGAAGAAATATGCCTTCATCACTTTTAGCTTTAAACTTGCTTATGTAATCACCTCTTTTAATAAAAAATTTGTTTCTTTTCTCTCTATTATATCATTCTGTTGTGGTGTCCTTGATGCAGAAATTTGTCGCTTGATACCATTCTCATCATAATAAGTAGTGAATTCCTTAGAAGTAAATTCATTGCCTTGATTTGTTCTCAGAAATTTTATCTTTTTGCCACTCTCTTTCTTAGCTAAGGCCCTGAATGCCTTGAATTTACCAAAATATTCATTCTTATCCTTCAAGAATGTGACCCACATCATCCTTCAACAATCATCAATGAAGATCATGAAATATTTGTCACCTTGAATGATTCTTGTTCTTATTGGTCCACATAGATCTGTATAAACCAAATCTAACAAGTGCTCTGTTGAGAAGGACTTTCTCTTGAAAGTTGAGGAAGTCATCTTTCCTAACTGACATTCTTTACAAAGAGCATTAACAGGTCTGTCTAGCTGTGGCAGACATCTTACTGTCTTAGTCTTGCTTACTTTAACAAAATTGTCAAAATTTATATGACAAAATCTCCTATGCCAAAGCCAGTTATATTCTATTTTTGCAATCAAACAGTTGGTAACTTTAGGATTTAGATGAAATACATTACCACTTGTCTGTTTCCCAGTCACAATCAATTCGCCTTTGTTGTCAAAGATTTTGCACATACCATTTCTACACTCCAGTGGGTATCCTCTGTCATTAAGTTATGCCACACTCAAAATAATATGCTTTAGGCCTTCAACCGAATAGACATCATCATCACTTCTCTCCCCATTAAGAGAAATAACTCCCTTACCTTTAACCATATAGGGTGATTCATTGCCAAATCTAAAAACACCACCATCAAATTCCTTAAAGGAAATAAATTTGTTCCGATCACCAGTCATATGATGTGAATAACCACTATCAATGATCCAATCATCAGAGTTATCCATCCTGGATATTAGTGCCTTCTAATCTGATATTTCTTCCTTAATAGCTATAAACACAATGTCTTCACTAGCATCATCATCAGATTCTTCATCAGTAATACCACTGTCAATAGCTACAAGACAATATCTCTTGCCTTTACCCTTATACTTCTTAAATTTGTCTCTTTTGTATTCATTTTCATGATTAGGGAAATTAGCTACTATATGACCAATCTTGTTGCATGCAAAACATTTTAAAGGTAGCTTACCTCTATATTTACTAGTGCCTCTAGGCAGTCATTTTACCAACAATGCTTCAAGTTCCACAAAGTTGTCTTCATCATCAGCATCTCAGTTGGATCTAGATTCATAACCATGGCTGGTATCTCTAATTCTTCTCACAGATGGGTTAGAGACAGAAGCTCTGAATGCAGATTCTGATTTCTATACACTACCATCATAGCCATTTAGTTCAAAAGCAATAAGTTTGCCAATAATAGAGTCGAGAGTTACCTTTGTCTTGTCAATGGATTTCAGCTCCTGAATAGCTACAACTCGGATAGCATAGACCGGTAGCAAGGTTCTCATTATTGATTGTTGTGGCATCTTCCACTTTCCCTCCTGCACTCTTTATTTCACCAACTATCTCTTTAATCCTTTGACCATACTGCTGGATATTCTCACCTTCAAACATTCTCATGTCATCAAACTTTCCGCTTAGACTGTCCTCTTTTGCAATCTTAACATGTTCATCACCGCTATAAATCTCTTCAATTTTTTTCCATACTTCATATGCAGTTACAAGACCATGAACATCTACATATTCAGCATCAGACAGGGAATTGATAATAGCCTCTCATTCTTGATGATTTTCTTGTCGTTCTTTCTTCTGATCATCAATCAGGATACCAGTAGGTGCAATATGCTTATTTTCTATATGATCCCAATATTGACTACCAAGACTCTTGATGTAAATATTCATTTTGTCACTCCATATTCTATAATTATCTTTGTTGAACTTCGGACCATCTTTCTTCATCATGATCTACAAGATCTTTTCCTCAAGTTGTTAGGATTTTAGATTAAAGAGGACCTGAGACAATTTGATACCAATTGATAGTATGATGAAAGAATAAGTATCCGGTAGAATACTGAGAGGGGGGGGTGAATCAGTATACTAAAAAATGGATACAAAGTTCCCAAAATCAAATTCAATCACACAAAGTAAACATATCTCAATGAAGTTCAATATTCATAAGAATACTTGACATCAACCGATTTGACTGTTATGACAACTTAACAGTAAACAACTTCAATCTTGTAAACATCAACAATGCTTAATCATAACTCAACATATTCATCTCCCAATGCTTCCAATTATCATGCCTTATCATAAGTTAATCGAATCAACAAATAAGATCATAACCACAAAAACATTCACCACTTGACACAAATGTTTATACGTGGAAAACCCAAATAGGTAAAAACCACGATGAGATGAGACTCACAAGGATAGGTATCTGAACTCTTTTGAAGTTCGCCATATTAGGAGCCAAGCCTATTAAAGCTTTACAATAAGTCATGTTAAGAACTAATTCCAGTTAGGAATACCCGGTTAATGGATTTACAAATATGCCTTGATGAAAAGCACAATACCCTGTTAGGAGTAACCTCGCTAGAGGATTTAAGAATCCAAGTTAATGGACCACCTTGTTAGAGGATTTAATGAGTAACCAAGCTTGTTACAGCTTACCCGGTTAAGGGATTTCAAATCTGTTGTAATTGTTAGACAAAAAAAATTCTTGATATGTCTGAATAGCACTACATTTGCTTGATCAGATCCTTTTAAGCTTCAATCTGCCTTCACTCAAAGTGCAGAACCATTCACCGGTTAGGCACCTACACACTCAATAGGTTTCTACCAATCTTGCCAACAACCTTTACAAACAACTTCATCGACCTTAAATACAAATCAATTAGGTTGGTAACACAACAAAAGCATAATTCTCATCGTCGAGATTAAAAACAAGTTGGTACAATATTGATCGTTATAAATCATAACAATCCCTTCACATTCTTCAAGAAAATTCCAACTGCTCCATGATCACCTCTTCATCGGACTTTGTAACTCATCAGGCGTTGTGCATTAGATGCAATCCACTTATCCTCATATAGTGATCACAAATGTCTTCATTATTACCGCTCACCAGATAATAAACCAACAAACTTCATTGGTTAAGGTTTAACAACTGATAGGGTTTACCGGTTACATTGCATAGAAAGGTTGAGCACTTTTACATTGGTTTACTAGTTTAACCTACAAACTTAACATATTAGTTTACAACATCTTCCACAAATCTCTTCTTACTGGTTACTAGCCAATATCAAAAAAAACAATTGATGAATAATGATGAATCAATTAGTACCAAATCGGTACTGAGAGGGGAGGCTGAATCAGTACTGACAAAAATTTTCCCTGAACCACTTTGACTGCAAAGACTATACTTAACAGGTAAACAGTAACACCGGTCTAAATCAGGGCACTACCGGTAAAACACAGTGAGAGTATGAAAGACATAAACTGATAAACACTTAGATCTCTACACAATATAATATCACATTTCCACTTCACCCGTATGCATAAACAAGTAATAAATCATCAAAAATATAATGACTGTCAGTTCAACATGCTTTACCACTTGATAGAGAATATTAAAGCATCACATGAAAAGCATCACACATGACACACTGATTTTTCACATGGAAACCCAACTGGGAAAAACCACAGTGGGGATGAATACCCACAAGCTGTTCTTTGAACTCTTTTGAAGTCCTCTCTGTTAGGAGCCTAGCCCGGTTAAAGACTTTTATAATAGGTTCTGCTAGGAACCGATCTTGCTAGGGATCACCTGATTAAGGGATGGCTAAATACCCGGTTAAAGGTTAGAACCCTATTAAAGGTTACCTCACAAGAGGATTTGAAGAACTCATTGAATTGAGTCACCCTGTTAAAAGATTTACACAAAAGCCTGTTAAAGCTACCCGGTTAAGGGATTTTCCAACTACTTATATGGTTAGAAGTCATAAGGTAATACACTAATCTGATAACAACACTCGATGCCAAGGCAGATCCACTTTAGCTCCTTTTCTTCTGCAATCACACTCTACAGGTATCACCACACTTCTCTGGTCTGGCAAGAATCAAGTATCACTCACTGGGATACACACATAACATTTGCCAACAACTTCAAAATGAAAAACATCATTGACCTTATAGGAAACAGATAGGTCGATAGCATAAACCCTAAACCCTAAACATTTAGGTTTTACAATTGAATCGGTTCAATCTTGGCCATTAATCATACTACATTGAATACAATAGTCTTCAACAAATCTCAAGATGTTCTCCAATGTTCATTCTTTTTCGCTTCAGGAGGTTGATAACCCATCGCGCGTTCTCCACCATTTACAGAGACTTTGCGCATTCCCGAGGTAGATAAGATCAATCTCCATGCAAGATCCTCAAGGAAATCTTTCACATGCATAACGCTGACGTGGCAACACTATCTGATCTTTATTACAATGCTAACTCATCACACGATGTCATCGGTTGAATCACACAGGCTTGGAATGCATCAACCAGAAACCTTGAAGTTGAGACTACCAACCGATAGTCATGCCAAGTGAAACCCGGATACAAAACTTCTCATATACCGGTTCTCATTTCAACATACCGCTTCACTTTTTCACATATATCGGTTCACAATATCATATCAGTTCTCACATATACTGGTTTTCTTACTTCAACATACTGGTTCATACTTCAGCAAATTGACATCAATTACAACATACAATATCATCATGTCATCAAGTTCTGCATATATGCCAACAATCTTCCCCTTTGGCATTGATGGCAATATACAAAGATATATCTCTGCTTCACATCTTCTCCCCAATACTGCAAATATCTTCTCCACTTCTCAACTTCTCCCCTTTTGACAATAATGCCAAAGCGAAGGCATAAACAACTGTGTTCCACTGTGCTGCTCCCCCTAAGGAGTAGCATCCTTCTACACACCAATCATGAAAAAGATTTATTAATGCAATACCTGATTGATGTGGAGCACACACTTTTAGTTCACCTCTTGAAGGGGCAACACCCCTAATTCACCTCTTAGATAGGTAAATGTAGCCTTCGGTAGAGTCTTAGTGAATATGTCTGTTAACTGCTCCTTACTGGAAACATGTTCCAATACAACTTCTTTGTTCTAAACCTTCTCCCTCAAGAAATGATACTTGAGCTTGTAGTGCTTGGTTCTAGCATGTAAAACCAGATTCTTAGAAATATTAATTGCACTTGTGTTGTCACAAAATATACTTACCAGTTTGGATATAGGAACTTTGAAGCCATTTAATACATGCTTCATCCAAATTGTTCAAGTGCAGTTCATAAATACTGCAACATATTCTGCTTTTGTTGTAGATTGAGAGATACAACTCTACTTCTTGCTCATCCATTAGACCAGTCTACTACCAAGAAAGAATGCACCACCGGTTGTGCTCTTCTAGCCGTCCACATTACCAGCCCAATCAGCATCTGTAAACGCTTTCAAGTTGAAATCATTACTGTATGGATACCATAAACCATAGTCAATAGTTCCCTTCAAATATCTAAGAATCTGCTTGACTGCTACCAAGTGGGATTCTCTTGGAATTTTCTAGAACCATGCAGTAATGCCTACTGCATGTGCAATGTCTGGTCTATTATGTACTATATAGTGCAACTTACCAATCATTGATCGATATTCCTTCTCATTCACCAACGCCGAGTCATCCTCTTTTGATAATTTACAACCGATTACCATCGGTCTACCAACCGGTTTGTTGTATTCCATGCCAAAAGTCTTCAACACCTCTTTGACATACTTGGACTGAGTGATAAAGATATCATCTTTCATTTATTGAATCTGTAGTCCAATGAAGAACTTAATCTCCCCTATAAGTGGCATCTCAAATTCCTTCTTCATCTCATCTGCAAAATCATGGCTCATCTTGTCATCTCCACCAAAGATTATGTCATCAACAAATACTTCACAGATCAAAATCTGATCTCCTCCTAACTTCAGATAGATATTGCTATCTTCACTTGTTCTTTCAAATCCAATCTTCACAAGATGGGAGTGCAAGCGTTCATACCATGCTCTATGTGCCTACTTCAATCCATACAAGGCTTTATGTAGCCTACACACCATGTCATTGTCTTCTGATAGGGCAAACCCATCTGGTTGCTCTATATACACCTCCTCTTCAAGTATTCCATTCAGAAATGAAGATTTTACATCCATTTGATATACTTTGAATCCCTTGAAGGCTGCATATGCAAGAAGCATACGAACTCCTTCCAATCTAGCTACTGGAGCAAAGGTTTCTCCATAGTCTTCTCCTTCTTCTTGAGCATATCTCGTACACACCAATTTGGCTTTGTTTCTTACCACTGTTCCATCTTCATTCGGCTTATTTCTAAAAACTCATTTGGTGCCAATGAAATTTTTATGCTCAGGTCTGGGTACCAAAGACCATGTACCATTCTTTTCTATCTGGTCAAGTTCCTCTTCCATTGCCTTGATCCAAACTTCATTGTTATGTGCCTCTTTAAATGTTTTAGGCTCAAATTCAAAGATCATGCAAAAAATTTCTCTGACATTTCTTCTTGAAAGAATTCCTGCATCCTTGTCTCCTATGATCTGCTTTGGATCATGATTCAACTTTACATACCTAGGAATGATCTTAGTTGTTTCGTCTTTCTTTTCTTATTCATCCTCATCTTCATCAACACCTGCATCTACCAGTGTAGGAGCACTATTTTTTCCATTTAGAGAGATGGACCCTCTACCTGTTACCATACATGGTGCATCATTACCAAATCGGACCACAACACCATCATACTCTTCCATAGACAGAAACTTACTTTGTTCACTAGTCATGTGGTGAGAACAACCACTATCAATAATCCACGCATTGGAATTATCAAAGCGGGACACAAGAGCCTTCTTGTCTGACACATCTTCCTTAACTGCTGCAAACACAATGTCTTCACTTTCTTCATCTTCTGATTCCTCATCAGTGACACCTTCATCAACTGCTACAAAACAGTTTCTCCTATTTCCTCCTTTGAACTTCTTGAACTTCTTTGGTTTGTCCTTATTATCACCATTAGGAAAGTTTACAGTAATGTGTCCTATCCTATTGCAAGAAAAGCATTTCAAAGGGAGCTTACCTTTGTATTACCAATTCCCTTAGTTAATCTCTTGGCAAGAAGAGCTTCAAATTCCATCAGGATCTCCTCATCATCCATTTCTTTGATTTGTCTTGGTTCACAACTGGTACTAGCTTCTTTTCCCTTTCTAGATGGTGTAGCAGATGCTCTAAAGGCTAATTCAGTTTTCTAAATATTGCCATCATAATTGTTTAGCTCATATGCAGTCAACTTTTCAATGATGGAGCCTAGGGATACCTTTGTCTTGTCTATAGACCTCAACTCCTAAATAAAAGATCCCTTATTGCATAGACCGGTAATAAGTATCTCAATACTTTGCCAACAACAGTGGAATCATCTATTTTACCTCCTACACTCTTGATGTCTCCAACAACAGTTTTGATTCTTATTCCATATTGTTGAATGGTCTCACCTTCAACCATATGCATGTCTTAAAACATTCCCCTAAGGCTCTCTTCCTTAGCTTGTTTCAGATGCTCATCACCGCCATAGATATTCTCCACAGCATCCCATACTTCTTTGGGATTATCTTTATCTAGGACATCAATAAACTCAATGTCAGATAGACTGCTGATTAGGGCTTCCATGACTTGCCCATTCTCCTAAATCTCTCTTTTTTGATAATCGGTGAGAGTACCGGTAGGAATAACATAAGAATTCTCAACATAGCTCCAGTGTTGAGCACCCATGCTTCTGATGTAGATATTCATTATGTCCTTCCATATCTTAAAGTTATCTTTCTTGAAATTTGGACCTTCCCTCTTCATCATTAGAGTAGGATCTTTATGTTAGGTCCCAGAGACAACTAAGAGGGGGGGTGAATCAGTTGTCAAATAAATTCAAACCAAAAACAATTTAACCAACTTTCTGCTTGATACCGGTGAACCAGTCTTTTATACCAATGGAAAGTTTTATTAGATAATTGCAATACCGGTAAAGATTAATGCATGAAATAAAAAGACAAAGTCATCCACAACACATAACACCAATATTTGTACGTGGAAACCCTGTAAGGGGAAAAACTATAGTGGAAAACCTTACCCACAATTAGATGATACTACTGTAGATAGTAAGTGTATACAAATGGGGTCTGCACATGCAGAAAGGCCAAGCGCCTAGACCTCACTACTCAAACAAAAATGGGAGTCACACTAACTACAATTGGATGGTTAAATCCAATAAGGATGTCCTGCTCAAAATAGCATCTTCATATGTTGGATTCAGTACCGATGTAGTTCTGATATGCTTTCACAAAAACCTTGCTTCACCTTCAGATGATGTCTGCATGTATAGCTTTGCTTATTCTTGCATATACCTTCACATAATTCCTTTTCGCATTCCACCACCGATCTTACAAATAAGATCTTACATTTATATCATAACCTAGGACCAATTTTAGTAGGTTGGCTCTACAAGATTTTACAATAAAATCATTTTACAAACAAAACATTATCCGATGCAATAACTGATTCAACATGTTGGCTTGATGCATTTACAACAATAATAAATCATCTCCATAGCATGTCGTGCTGATCTGGAAAAGATAAACTTGCCGGTGTATAACCTGGATCTATTTTCCCCTAACAACAAATATGCAAATACGAATATACCAATAAATAAATCTCCAAGACAAGGTGTCCAAACATTGTCTTCGACATAACCAAGTGTTTTTCATGTCATTCCAAGTGTCGGTGGTCATTATATCCTATCGGTGTACCATATACCGATGACTGTGCATAAGTCATTTGCTTGCCGGTGAATGTTGTTCATTCTTCAAAGTGCTGGAGTTGATAGGATTTAGTAGGTGTTGACATCAATGAAAAAACCCTACCAAAATATCAACAATCTCCCCCTTTGGCATTGAAGGCAACACAAGATGGAAAAACCATCAAAGTGCCAAAACAGAAATGCCAAATACCAAAGTACCAACAATTACCAAAGTATAAGTAAACTCTTCCAAAGTAACAATCTCTCCCCCTGAGAGTAATATGTGTTTCCTTGTGTTTTCCTTGTGTACCATGTTTTTCCATACCAATCTCTCCCCCTTTCACATCAAATGCCAAAGTTATTGCAAAACCAAGTTCATATACAAAATACTAACCAATTTAGTATACCAACTACTCCCCTTGAGAAGTGCTTCCTCATCAAAGCGGGAGTAAAAGATTCCTCTGTTAATTATGTCGGTTGATGACAAATATCAACTCTCTAAGTATCTACCGATGGGGGTATGACCCCAAGCTGGTCTCTAAGATATTCAAAAGTCTCCTTAGGCAGAGGTTTAGTGAAAATATCTGCAATCTGCTCTTTAGTATTCACATAAACTAGTTTAATTTCTTTTGCTTCAACATTTTCCCTTAAAAAATTCAGTTTCATGGAAACATGTTTTGTTTTAGAATGTAGTACCGGATTCTTAGATATATCAATTGCCGCAATGTTATCACAATAGATAGTTATAGGTTCCTTGCATTTTACCTTTATATCTTTCAACATTTGTTTAAGCCATAGTACTTGTATATAGTTAGTTGTTGCTGCAACATATTCTGATTCTGTTGTTGATAAGGATGTACAACTTTGTTTCTTATTCAACCAAGAAACTAGTATGCTTCTAAGAAAGAATTCTCCACCGATGGTGCTTTTTCTATCATCCACATCTCCTGCCCAATTTGCATCTGTGTATGCACATAATTCAAAATTTTCATCTCTAGGATACCATAATCCAAGATTTGTAGTACCTTGTAAGTACCAGAAAATCCTTTTTACTGTTGATTCATGATTTTCTCTAGGATTACTCTGAAATCTTGAAATAATACATACTACATTCATGATATCAGGTCTGGTTTGTGTCAAATACGGTAAACCTCCTATCATAGATTTGTACCTAGTTGGATTAACAGGTGTAGATTCATCCCTTAGTGATAGTTTGTCATTTGTAGTCATAGGTGTGCTTACCAATTTAGAGTTTTCCATCCCAAATTTCTTTAGTAACTCCTTTAAGTATTTGGATTAACTTAAGAATATACCTTTGCCGGTCTATGAAATCTGCAATCCTAAAAAGAATCTTATTTCACCGATCATAGACATTTCAAATTCTTGTTGCATTTCAATAGAAAAGTCTTTACATAATCCATCTTCTCCTCCAAAGATTATATCATCAACAAAAACTTCTATAGCCAAGATGTCATTATTAGTCACTTTATAGTATAAGTTGTTGTCAGCGTTACCTTTAGAAAAATCAATTTCCAAAAGATACTTATCCAGTCTTGCATACCAAGCTCTTGGAGCTTGCTTCAATCCATACAAAGCTTTCCTTAACCTGCAAACCATATCTTTGTCATCTGTCAAAGAAAATCCATCAGGTTGTTCAATGGAAACTTCTTCTTCAAGATCTCCATTCAGAAATGCACATTTAATATCCATTTGATATACTTTGTAGTTCTTATGTGCTGCAAAAGCCAAAAATAATCTGATTGCCTCAATTCTGGCTACCAGTGCAAAAGTCTCATTATAATCAATTCCTTCTTTCTGAGAATATCCCTTACACACTAGTCTTTCTTTATTTCTAATAACCATACCATCTTCATTAAGTTTGTTTCTGAATACCCATTTGGTTCCAATTACATTTTTATCTTTAGGTCGGGGAACTACTGTCCAAGTGTTATTCTTCTCAATTTGTTCTAATTCTTCTTCCATAGCTTTAGTCTAATATTTATCTTCACATGCCTCATTAACTGATGATGGTTCAATTTGAGAAATAAGACATACCTCTTCATTTCCCAATCTTCCTCTTGTCATAACTCCTTTATGCTTGTTTCCAATTATCTAGTCTTCAGAATGATTTAGTCTTACATACTGGGGTGTCTTTGTTTGATGTTGATCCTCAGTCACAGTGGAATTTTCAGATGGTACCAATGTAACTGGATCTCCATTCTATACCAGTGGGTTCAGTGTAGGTTCATTTGTCAGAATTTTTGTTGCCGGTTCAGAATCTATATACCTTGAAGTTCCTCTGAATTGTTCATCAATCTTCACATTTGTACTCTCAACAATTTTTTGCAATCTTTTGTTAAAACATCTATATGCTTTATTCGTAGATGAATAACCAAGAAATATTCCTTCATCACTTCTAGGATCAAATTTCCCAATGTACTCATCTCTTCTAATACAGCATTTACTTCCAAATATTCTGAAATATTTAACAGTAGGAGTAAAACCAAACTATAGTTCATGAGGGGTCTTACCGGTTTCACCTTTGATGTGAACTTTGTTGAATGTATAGATCGATGTACTTATAGCCTCTCTCCAATATACATGTGGTAGGTTTGCTTATGATAACATACTTCTAGCTGCATCCAAGATAGTTATGTTTTTTCTTTCAACAACTCCATTCTGTTGTCGTGTCTGAGGTGCTGATAGCCGTCTGCTGATTCCATTTACTTCACAGAATGCATTAAATTCCTTAGATGTAAATCCTCCTCTTTGATCTGATCTTAGTCATTTGATTTTCTTACCGGTTTCATTTTCTACCATTGCTTTGAACAGTTTGAACTTTCCAAGTGCTTTTGATTTTTCTCTGAGAAAAGTAACCCAAAACATTCTAGAATAGTCATCAATGATTAACATGAAATATCTATCACCTTGCAAGCTTTTAGTTATAGCTAGACCACATAATTCAATGTGAATTAAGTCAAGAGCATTATTGGATTTTTCTGGAATACTTTTGAAAGTAGCTCTAACTTGGTTTCCTAATTGACATTCCTTACATATTGTATTGTGAGGTTTGATAATTTTAGGTAAATCTCTAACTGCCTTAGTAGTACTGATTTTTACCATGCAATCAAGCATGTCTTTTCACTGTTGCTCAAATGAAAGATATTACCTATAGTTTGATTACCGGTTGCAATTTCTAAACCAGTTCTGTTCATGATTTTGCATTTACCATTTTTGAACGGTAACTAAAATCCTTTCTCAACTAATTGACCAACACTCAAAAGATTATGCTTTAAACCTTCAACATAGTAAATATTGTCAGTATTATGCTTACCATCAAGAGATATTGTACCCTTACCTTTGATCAAACAAGCTTTGTCATCTCCAAATCTCACTAAGCCTCCATTATATTCTTGAAAGTTCAAGAATTTACCTTTATCTCCTGTCATATGATGTGAGTATCCTGAATCAATGATCCACTCATCCTTTACTTCAATTTTAGCTGCCAAGGCCTGCTCTACCAGTTGGACTGTAGGTGTCGGTTGATCTTCTATTATAGCAAAAAAAAACCCATCCATAATCTTTTGGATCTTCATTAGACTTATCAATCACTCCTTCATCAGCAAGATAACAAGATTTGTCTTTATTCTTCTTAAATTTGTATCTCTGATATTCAAGGTTAGGCTTGTATGTCCTTCTAGCTTCTTCTCTTAGTCTAGCATGTCTATCAGGGCATCTTGAAGCCATATGACCAATCTTATTACAGTTAAAACATTTAAAAGGTGCTTTACCTTCATGCTTACTTCCAACTGGACCTTTAGGCATTTTCCTTGCAAATAATGCTTCAAGTTCTTCACGTTCTTCATTTTCTTTCCTGCTTTCTTCAAGTTCTCTTGCATAGAAGGCTTTCCAATCAGATTTGTCAAATGATGATGCAGATGATGTTTATGCTTTAAAGGCTAAATCTGTCTTTATAGTAGAAACAGGACCAAATTCCTCAATTTCAAAGGCTGAAAGTTTTCCAATCAATGTATCTCTAGTTACTGATGTATTAGGCATTGTTCTTAATTCATTTATAGTAGTAACCTTCATTTTGTCTGATGGTGGCAATCCTCTTAAAACTTTTGAAACAATTTCATCCTCACTTAAGGTTCCTCCACAACATTTAATACCCAAAACAATTTCATTAACTCTTTCCATAAAAGCAAAAATCCTTTCATCTTCTTTCATTTTCAGATTTTCATACCTGACCCGGAAGCTTTCAAGTTTTACAATTTTGACTATGGAATCTCCTTCATTTAGTGTTTCCAAATGATCCCAAATAGCTTTAGCAGTTGATCTGTCTGATAATCCCATGATTTGTTGATTTGTTAATGCACTCAAAAGTGTTTCTCTTGCTTTGCAATCATTTTCTTCATCTTTAGTCAAGTTAGGTGCATTAGGTTGACCGGAAATAGGATCAGTATAGCCATTCTTTGTAACTTCCCAGATGTCCTTTCCAATGTAATTTAGATGTGTCTCCATTCTGATCTTCCATATACCATAGTTGGTTCCATCAAGTTTAGGATTGTCCTTCCTGAAATAGTTAGTAGACATTGGATCTCCCCAAGTTGTTAAAGTTCTGCAAAAGAGGACTATGCTCTGATACCAATTGTTAGGTCCCAAAGACAACTGAGAGGGGGGGGGGGTGAACCAGTTGTCAAATAAACACAAACCAAAAACAACTTAACCAACTTTTTGCTTAATACCGGTGAACCAGTCTTTTATATCGGTGGACAGTTTTATCAGATAATTGCAATACTGGTAAAGATTGATGCATGAAATAAAAAGACAAAGTCATCCACAACACATAACACCAATATTTCTACGTGGAAACCTTGTAAGGGGAAAAACCACGGTGGGAAACCTTACCCACAATCAAATGATACTACTACAGATAGTAAGTGTATACAAATGGGGTCTGCACATGCAGAAAGGCCAAGCGCCTAGAGCTCACTGCTCAAACAAAAAATGGGAGTCACACTAACTACAATTGGATGGTTAAATCCAATAAGGATGTACTACTCAAAATAGAATCTTCATATGCTGGATTCAGTACTGGTGTAGTTCTGATATGCTTTCACAAAAACCTTGCTTCACCTTCAGATGATGTCTACGTGTATAGCTCTACTTATTCTCGCATATACCTTCACACAATTCCTTTTCGCATTCCACCATCGATCTTACAAATAAGATCTTACATTTATATCATAACCTAGGACCAATTTTAGTAGGTCGGTTCTACAAGATTTTACAATAAAATCATTTTACAAACAAAACAATATCCGATGCAATAACCGATTCAACATGTCGGCTTGATGTATTTACAACAATAATAAATCATCTCCATAGCATGTCATGTTGATCTAGAAAAGATAAACTTGTTGGTGTATAACCTGGACCTATTTGCTAGTAACAGCAAATATGCAAATACGAATATACCAATAAACAAATCTCCAAGACAAGGTGTCCAAACAATGTCTTCGACATAACCAAGTGTTTTTCATGCCATTCCAAGTGTTGGTGGTGATTATATCCTGTCGGTGTACCATATACTGATGACTGTGCATAAGTCATTTTCTTGCGAGTGAATGTTGTTGATTCTTCAAAGTGCTAGAGTTGATAGGATTTAGTAGGTGTTGATATCAATGATAAAACCATACCAAAATACCAGCACTTTTCCTCAAGTGGTTAAGCTTACAACACAGAGGACCTAGAAGATGCTCTGATACCAATTGATGAATAATGATGAATCAGTTAGTACCAAACCGGTACTGAGAGGGGGGGTGAATCAATACAGACAAAAACTTTCCCTGAACCAGTTAGACTGCAAAGACTGTACTTAACAGGTAAACAGTAACACCGGTCTAAATCAGGGCACTATCGATAAAACATAGTGAGAGTATGAAAGACATAAAACGGTAAACACTTAGATCTCTACACAATCTAATATCTCATTTCCACTTCACCCATATGCATAAACAATTAATATATCATCAGAAATATAATGACTATCGGTTCAACATGCTTTACCACTTGATAAAAAATATTAAAGCATCACGTGAAAATCATCACACATGACACACTGATTTTTGACGTGGAAACCCAAATGGGAAAAACCACGATGGGGATGAATACCCACAAGTTGTTCTTTGAACTCTTTTGAAGTCCGCTCTATTAGGAGCCTAGTCCGGTTAAAGACTTTTACAATAGGTTCTACTAGGAACCGATCCTGCTAGGGATCACCCGGTTAAGGGATGGCTAAATACGCGGTTAAAGGTTAGAACCCTGTTAAAGGTTACCTCACAGGATTTGAAGAACTCATTGAATTGAGTCACCCTGTTAAAGGATTTACACAAAATCCTGTTAAAGCTATCCAGTTAAGGGATTTTTCAACTACTGAAATGGTTAGAAGTCAACAGGTAATACATTGATCTGATAACAACACTCAATGCCAAGGCAGATCCACTTTAGCTCCTTTTCTTATGCAATCACACTCTGTAGGTATCACCACACTTCTCCGGTTTGGCAAGAATCAAGTATCACTCACTGGGATACACACATAACATTTGCCAACAACTTCAAAATGAAAAACATCATCGAACTTATAGGAAACAGACAGGTCGGTAGCATAAAACCTAAACCCTAAACATTTAGGTTTTATAATTCAATTGGTTCAATCCTGACTGTTAGTCATAATGCATTGAATACAACAGTCTTGAATAGATCTCAAGACGTTCTCCAACGTTCATTCTTTTCCGCTTCAGGAGGTTGATAACCCATCACGCATTCTCCACCCTTTACAGAGACTTCGCGCATTCCCGAGGTAGATAAGATCAATCTCCATGTAAGATCCTCAAGGAAATCCTTCACGCGCACAAGGTTGACATGGCAACACTATCTGATCTTTATTATAATGCTAACTCATCACACAATGTCATCGGTTGAATCACACAAGCTTGGAATGCATCAACCAGAAACCCTAAAGTTGAGACTACCAATCGGTAGTCATGCCAAGTGAAACCCCGGTATAAAACTTCCCATATACCGGTTGTCATTTCAACATACCACTTCACTTTTTCACATATACCAATTTACAATATCATATTGGTTCTCACATATACCAGTTTTCTTACTTCAACATACTAGTTCATACTTCAGCATATTAACATCAATGACAACATACAATATCATCATGTCATTAAGTTTTGCACATATGCCAACAACAATATCAGCAATAACATGAATACCATTACCGGTTCAATTGACATCAATGACAACATATCATTAATGCAATCTCTATGCAAAATGCCAACAAACTAAAAATACCAACAATCTTCCATTACCATGTTTAACCTTTTTTCTTCTACTGTTTCTTTCCACGTTTTTTTTTGGTTCTATGAAAACTCATTTATGAGCACTACTCGATAGGCCCCTTGTATAGAATGTGAAATATTTTATTTTGAATAAATGGAAAGAAAAAAATTGATATACTTAGAGACTTCCTTTGCATCATCTTTTAAATGGTTAGTCTAAATGTTGAAGTTTATAGTCGATTTAACAATTTTTCCTTATTTGACATCTAGATTTTAGGATTTCTTAAAAAAAATATATTATGTATTTCTATGGCATGATTTTTTTTAGTTGATTGATCATGTGGTCTTAATTCGTAATCTTTCTCATATATATCTTAATGCCTTCATTTTGCACAAAGTCCAACCGCAATGTGGCATGTCCTAACTTTGTGCTCATCTATATGACTCGCCTTAGATTGACTCAAATTCAAAGCACATTTCATTCTTTTTATGATCTAATTTATTAGCTCTTTTGAGTTCAATATCCTTGAATAGGTTGGGAGATCCAAGTTCTAATATGGCTCTTACAAAATTATCCTCAATGGAGACTTTTGTTGGAAATTTACACTCAATTGGTTTGTTTCACTATGTTGTCATTGATGGAAACATGGTATCTTGTTTCGACTTCATGTTTTGGTTTAGTGGTATACCAACAGACACTTCATCGGCACCGACACCGGTACCGGCACTAACAGGATAGGAGGATTTCTTTGGTTACCAGAAATGTAGGCCGACATGATTTAGAATATGGATATCGATATTGGAGGCCGACATCTCTTGGATCCGGCATCGACAATTGATTTTTATATTCATGTATTTATGTTATCTAGCCAACATGTAATTTGATATTGTATATATCTTTGTAGGACGACATAAGGCATGATAAGTTGTATAGGGTATATAGGTCAATTGGATTAGATCATTTTGATATATGAAGATTGTAATGACAATATATGGATGAAATATTATGTGAAATATATCGGAGAGATTATGTATGTGAGGGTATTTATGTAGGGGTTATTCTGGTAAAGGGTTTAGGGTTTCAAACTGGAACAAACAGAGCTTAACCAGAACTGTATTCTGGCATAGAAGATGATATCTTAGAAGTTTAAACACTTCTTTGAATTGTAGTCTGGATTTATATGTAGTTAGTGAGGCTCCTTTTGTGATTGAGTAGTGTGCTCTAGGCTGTAAGACTTCTTGCAAGTGCAGGTGCCTTATATTTTGTAACATCTCTTCATATGGTTAGTGAAATTATATTGCGGGTCACAAATCCCATCATGGTTTTTCCTCTTTGAGGTTTTCCACATATAATTGTATGTGGTGATTCTCATTCATGTAATTGGCTTATTGGTTGTTTTATTTCTTTCTATTTTGTATATACTGGTATACCTGTTGGTGTATGCATGCTTTAATAAGGCTAAAATTTATCTTACTGGTAGAACATTAATTCATCCCCCTCTCAAAGTTCTTAGATTCCAACAATTGGTATCAAAGCCTTGTGTCTTAGAGGAAGTTTAACAGCTTGAGGAAGATCCTGAATCCGGAATCCATGGATATGGGCTTAGAAAAGCAACTTGAGATGGCACTTGAAGATTATGATACTGAAAGATTGAAGAACATAAAAGCTACAAGATGAATTGAATTCTTCTAAGGAATTCATTCTTATCCTATAGGAGAGGTTGTCATCTGTTCAAGCTAGAAGGAAGTATTACAAAATCAGGATGATGAAGAGAAAGATGCACTTAAGGAATATTGTCAGAAACTGAGTCAAGAGAACATGGTCATGAGAAATGAAATGCAAGATATAACAATGAGAATGTCTAAGGAGATTCAAAACTGAAATAAAAAGGAAGAAAATCTTGTTGTATCCCTAAAGAACAAATTTGAAGAATGTGGTAGGTTGGTTCATGAGAATGATATATTGAGAACTAATTTAGTACAATCCTATAGTAATGAACAATAACTTGAGAGACAAATGATAATTCTGAGAGAAGATCTAACTAATGCAAGTGAGTATAAAGAACAATTCAAGATTATTTCAACACAGCTAGATGAGTTATTGAAGAGACAAAGACATATTGGAGATTCTAGTGGACTTGGATTTGAGCAAGCACAGAGTTCTGGTACTGCTAATGAAGATCAAAACCACAAGGCATTGGTAAGGCAGTTTAATGCTTATAAATTTAATGGTAGATGTTTTGTTTGCAATAAATTTGGTCACATGGGTAGGCAATGTAGAAACAGAGCAAATCAGAACCCTGATTCTGCTCTCGATCAACGTTCTAAATGCAATAAGTATGTTCATAAGACAAAAGATTGCAGAATGAATGTTAAATGCTATGCATGTGGAAAATTTGGACATATGGCTAATCAGTGCAGATCAAACAATTTCACCGGTTTTAGCAAAGGAATTCAAAGGAACAATGTTACATGTTATGCATGTAATGAGGTTGGTCATATTGCTAAATTTTGTAGAAGCAGAAACCAATCGGTTGGTAATGAAGGATCAAAAGTGAAAGGGAAAGAGAAGGTTAATGAAATCTAGCAAGATCACACTCAGAGATGGGTCAAGAAGACTGAAGAACAATCAACAGATGAGAATGCATTGGTTACTTATTTGACAGAGGAGGTTGCTTCTACACCGGCAAGAAGCTCAACCAGCAACTAAGGCAAATGCCTTAGGGATAGGTAAAATTCATGAAGATGTTGCATATGCCCCGAGAAAAGGTTCTAGAAGATGTTCCAGACATTGGAGATGCTTATCTGGCATGAAGATGTTATATTCGAGATCCAATATCTTTCACTGACAGTCATTGATGTCAATGAAAGATTAGGATTTTTCTTGGAGGATAAAAGGTTGAATTCACTTCATTCTTGATCACCTTCCATTCAAAGCAATTTAGTGTGATTAAGAGTGACTAAGGGCAATCAAAGGCATTTCAGAGCAATCAGATTTCTTCTTGAGCGATTTCACCGACGACGGGAATAATTTGTTAGAGGTTTTCACCGGAAGTGATCATCAAGTATTTATCTTTAATCATGGAAGCGGGATCATCATCTATTCCTATCTTTGTTGCAAATTTGACTGTTGTAGAGGTCAAGGACCAACCAAGGACAATTTTCAAATGGTATCCACATGTGGGTACCTTGGAGGATTCAATTGGAGCATTTTCTCGTGTTCCGGAGGGAGTTGTTTGTGTTGAAGATGTTAGGGCATACATACATTGTCACATTGAGGATTTAGGGACCTCAGAGATAAAGGGCATGTACATGAGTGAGATAATGGGAGAACCTGGAAAGATCAAACCAGAATACAAGAACATTGAAGACTTGGGGCTTATCGAAATTTTGGACATTCCAGAATTCAAAGATGAAATCATAAGGTATGTTTTGAGCAGAGTTCATGGAGAGTTTATCTGGTTGGATAGACCTTACAATATCACCAAGGAAGCCATCAAGGCTCTCACTAGTTTACCTATGGAGAGTTTATCTGGTTGGATAGACCTTACAATATGACCAAGGAAGCCATCAATGCTCTCACTGGTTTACCTCAGGTTGGCCATCATCCAGACAAGAATGTTTCTAATGATTATGTGAATAAAATCACCAGCGCGACATCCGACAGGATATCGATGAGAATAAACACTATTACTGACATGGACATCAGATTCGGTAGCATGATCATTAAATATAAGGTAAATCAATCAAACAGACTGAATTTTGTTTCCAGTTCATGCTTTTTTGCAGCTTACAAAATGATGAGAGAAAATGAGAAACTAGATCTATGCGGCTAGATGTTAGATGAACTACTGATAAACCTAGGAAATATTAAAGGAGAAAAGAAAGGGACTTTTCGGTATGGAAATTTAATTTTCTGCTTAATGTTATTTTTCATGAATGACACTCCCGGTTTTGGGAAGAGCCAGTGGGCATTTGATATCCTATTAGGGAGACAATTGAAATAGTCAATTACTACTTTAGGCAGTCAAAGAGATGGTAAAGTATGGGTATATTTTAAGGGATTCTAGAAGGCTATGAAGTCTAAGGAAAGGGTTCCTTAGCATATTGTTGAAAAATTCTCAACTGACATATGCTTCATGGTAAAGAAAGAGGAAACACTTATGGAAGCGGATAAGCCCCGGAAGATAAGGGTTGAGGAAATGGGCTATGAAGTTGATGCATAGATCCTTGACGCTAATGAAAAAATGTTGACTGATGCACCAATTGGTGTGGCTAAGAATCCATGTGGTACTGCTAAGCAGAAGACTCAAGAGGTTGAAACAAAGTTCATCTGGAAGAAAAGAGAGAAGCAGGAAGGAAAAGGAAGAAAATTTGTAGAGAAGGTTTCACAGGAAATAAAAGCATTGATTGATGTTGTCTTGGAGAAAGGCAAAAAGAGGAAGGAACTTGAAGTACACATTGAGTCTATTATAACAGAGTTAAAATCTGAGGATGATACACCATTGGATTTCAAGAGGGTTATAAGGAAGAAAACAAAAGAGACCAAGGTAGAGGATAAAAGACAACTGGTTAGAAAAGTTACTATCAAGTTATCGGCATAGAAGCAAGCACCAAAAGCAACACCTTCAGCTCCATCCAGTACTGCAAAAAGGAAGAAGAAGACTGACATTGATATAACAATTCAAACTAGTAATGTAACTATCATTCCACCAAAAACTTGTGCAGAATTAGTTGATGAAATAACTAAGGATGGCATGTTAAATAATGTAAAGTCTTATTATGATCGTTTAGATTAAGTTGAACAAAGAGAAGTAGAGGAGGCAATTTTGTTATATTTGGATATTATAAGAAAGCCTTGATAGAAATTGAAAACCAAATATCGGAAAAATTGTATGATATGCTAGATGTTAGAAGGCTATCAACATTATAGGAAGACAAACACATAAAAATTCAAGAACTGTTATCTGTTTGTGTTACTATTTCTCCAGAGGAAATGGAAAGGACACTTGAAGTGGCAGATAGAAAGGTCTTTAACAACAAACATAGAATAACCAGTCTTATGTTAGGAAGAGTAAATGAAATAATAAAGGAAACTCAAAAGGCATGGGTTAAGTTCTTTGAAGAGACAAAGGTTTCTTTACTTCACCAAAATCAATGAAGGATGTTGCAGTCATCCCGGTTGAAGGGAAAGGAAAGGGTATTATGGATACATCACCCTCAATTTTGATGGACATTAAGATAGTGGAAATTCAGCCCCCAATAGATACAAATATACAAACAAATATTGAGACACCGACAAATACAGAGAGTGAAAAGGTTGATATTGTAAAGGATACTAATGTTGAGGACAACTGTCCTCCAGATGCAAGTGTACAGGTTGAAGTTACAGTTCCTAGAGTTAATGTGGACAAAAAGATTAAGGAACTTACATATGTACTTATAGTTAATGTGGACAAAAAGATTAAGGAACTTCAAGAGAAAATTACAGGTTTAGCTAATTCTTTTGATGGATTAAATTCATTGACTACATCCATCGATGTTCAAATTTTGGTTTTGAAAACTCATATTTATGCTCTTGAGAAAGAAAAAGACAAGATCATAAGAAGAGATAGAAGTCTTAGAGGCTTGGTGAGTCCCCGGTTGGATTCACTCAGTGTACATAAGAAGGAATGTATGGATATGGTTGGGAAGTCCACACCGGAAGAGTTAAATTAGAAAGAGTCCTTTGCACATATGTTAAATGGACTTGTATCTATTTCCAACACTTTCAAATCTAGTTGGGATACTTACCTTTAGCTATTGATGAAGGCTTATTGAAAATTTTCAAATTTGTTAAGCTCCGATAAGATATTTTTTGGGATACTCATTGTACAGTTTTGCATTTTTGACATTCTTTTTGAATTCTTTGTTGACATTGATGTGAAAGGGGGAGTGATATAGATGTGAAAAAGAAATAGAAGGAGTTGTATACATTAGGGGGAGTATGGAGTATTTTGCATTGATGAATATTCAACTCAGGGGGAGTAGACATGATGAAACCGACAAGATGAAACTAAAACCATTTTTCACATGAGTGTTGCCATCAATGCCAAAGAGGGATATTGTTGCAAATTGACACTCAATTGGTTGGTTTCACTATGTTGTCATTGATGGCAACATGGTATCTTGTTTCAGCTTCATGTTTTGGTTCAGTGGTGTACCGACAGACACTTCACCGGCAGACACTTCATTGGCACTGGTAGCGAAAAGATAGGAGGATTTCTTTGGTTATCGGCAATGCAGTCCGACATGATTTAGAATATGGATATCGGTATTGGAGGCCAACATCTCTTGGATCCAGCATCGGCAATTGATTTTGATAGTCATGTATTTATGTTATCTAGCCAACATATAATTTGATATTGTATATATCTTTGTAAGCCGGCATAAGGTATGATAAGTTGTATAGGGTATATAGATCAGTTGGATTAGATCATTTTGATATATGAAGATTGTAATGAAAATATGTGGACGTAATATGATGCGAAATATATAAGAGAGATTATGTATGTGAGGGTATTTATGTAAGGGTTATTCCGGTAAAGGGTTTAGGGTTTCAAACCGGAACAGACAGAGCTTAACCAAAACTGTATTCTGGCATAGAAGATGCTATCTTAGTAGTTTACACACTTCTCCAAATTGTAGTCAAGATTTATATGTAGTCAGTGAGTCTCCTTTTTGTTAGGACCTGAAGGCAACTAAGAGGAGGGGGTGAATCAGTTGCCTATTAATTTCAACCCAAATATAACTTAACCAAACTTAATACATAATACGGGTAAACCAAACATAATGTCGGTAGACAGTTTAACAGTTAATAATAGTACCGGTAAAGTTTAATGCATGAAACAGAAAGACAAACGACATCCACAGCACATAACATGGATATTTGTACGTGGAAACCATGTAAGAGGAAAAACCACGGTGGGAAACCTTACCCACAATTAGATGATACTACTATAGATAGTATGTGTGTACAAATGGGGTCTGCACATGCAGAAAGGCCAATTTCCTAGAGCTCATTGCTCAATCACAAAATGGGAGTCACACTGACTAGAATTAGATGGTTAAATCCAATGATAATGTACTACTCAAAATAGCATCTTCATATACTGGATTGAGTATCGGTTAAGCTCTGATTGTCTTCTTCATACCTTCCTTGAATCTTCAAATGATGTCTGTGTGTATAGCTCTTCTTATATTTGCATATACCATATTATAATTCTTTTCCACACCTTCTTACATAATCTCACAAATGAGATCTTACATATATACCAAAACCTAAGATCAAATGTGTAGATCGACTCGCTAAGAATATGACAATTAAATCAATTACAAATGAATCAATATGCGACGCATCATGTCGGTTAAATAACCAATCAATAAAACATCTCCATAATGTGTCATGTTGATCTAGAATAGATAACGCTTGCCGGTCCATAACCTAGACCTATTTATCGGTAAGAAAAAATATGCAAACTTGATTAGACAAATCACCAAAACCAAGTGTCCAAACAATGTCTTCAACATAACCAAGTAATCTCCAGATGATAACAGATCGTCCTTAGTGCCGGTGAACTAGATACCGGTGACTGCATAAGTTACTGAACATGCCGGTGAACATAACCAAAGATCTGCAGTGTTGATAAGTGTTCACAAGTGTTGACATCAATGACAAAACCAATGCAACACATCCATAATACCAACAATCTCCCCCTTTGGCATTGATGGCAACACAAGATGGAAAAACCATCTAAGTGCCAAAGCAGAAATGCCAAAAACCAAAAACCAACAATGTCCCAAAGAGATCATTAACCAGGAATCAAATACAGAGAGTAACAATCTCTCCCCCAATGAATAATCTCTCCCCAAAAGATAATGTGTTTTTCCATAGATATCTATCCCCCTTTGACATAAAATGCCAAAGAAATACAAAACCAAATACAATCAGTTCATAGAACTTATTACAAATAGCAATTGTTATAAGCAAATTTATCCAATCGACTCCCCCTGAGAAGTAGCTCTCGTTCATCAAAGCCAGAAAATGATTTCTCTGTTTAATTATGTCGATCTAATGCCATGCTCCAATTATCTAAGTTTCTACCAACGAGGGTATAACTCTAAGCTGCTCTCTTAGATATTCAAAAGTTTCTTTAGGAAAAGGCTTAGTAAAGATATCTGCAATCTGGTCTTTATTATTCACATAAACCAATTTCACTTCTTTTGCTTCAACATTCTCTTTCAAAAAATTAAATTTGATAGAAACATGTTTAGTTTTAGAGTGAAATACCAGATTCTTTGATATATCAATTGCCGCCATATTATCACAATAAATGATTATAGGTTCTTTGCATTTTACCTTTATGTCCTTTAACATTTGCTTAATCCATAATACCTGTGTACAATTAGTTGTTGCTGCAACATATTCTGATTTTGTTGTTGATAGTGATGTACAACTTTGTTTCTTGCTCAACCATGAAATTGGTCTTCTACCAAGAAAAAATGTTCCATCGGTGGTTCTTTTTCTATCATCTACATCTCCTGCACACTTTGCATCTATGTATGCACATAAATCAAAATTTTCATCTTTAGGATACCATAAACCAAGATTTGTTGTGCCTTGTACGTACCGAAAATTCTTTTTTACAGTTTATTCGTCCTTCAATGATAGTTTATCAGTTGTAGTCATAGGAGTACTTACCGGTTTAGAGTTTTCCATACCAAAAATTTTTATCAATTTTTTCAAGTACTTTGATTGATTTATGAATATACCTTTATCGGTCTGTGAAATCTACAATCCTAAAAAGACTTTTATCTCCCCAATCAACATTTCAAATTCTTCCTGCATCTTATTAGAAAAGTCTTTACACAGTCCTTCTTCTCCTCCAAAAATGATATCATCAACAAAAACTTCAATAACCAAGATGTCATCATTAGTCATTTTGTACTATAAGTTGTTGTCAGCATTACCTTTAGTGTAACCAAGCTTCAAAATATATTTCTCCAATCTAGCATACCAAGCTCTAGGAGCTTGCTTTAATCCATATAAAGCTTTCCTTAACCTGCAAACCATATCTTTGTCATCTGTCAAAGAAAATCCATCAAGTTGTTCAATGTAAACTTCCTCTTCAAGATCACCATTCAGAAATACACATTTAACATCCATTTGATATACTTTATAGTTCTTGTGTGCTGCAAAAGCTAAGAATAATTGGACTGCCTCAATTCTAGCTACCAGTACAAAGGTTTCATTGTAATCAATTCCTTCTTTCTGTGAATATCCCTTACACACTAATCTTGTTTTGTTTCTGATTACCTTACCATCTTCATTAAGTTTATTTCTGAATACCCATTTAGTTCCAATTACATTTTTGTTTTTAGGCTAGGGAACCAATGTCCATGTGTTATTCTTTTTAATTTGTTCCAATTCATCTTCCATAGCCTTAATCCAATGTTTATCTTCACATGCCTCATTAATAGTTGTTGGTTCAATTTGAGAAATTAGACATACCTCTTCATTTGCAAATCTTCCTCTAGTCATAACACCTTGATATTTATTCCCAATTATCTGACTTTTAAAGTGATTCAACCTTACATACCTAGGTGTATTCACTTGTTGTTGTTCTTCAGTCACTGTGGAATTCTCAGATGATACCGGTGTGACTGGATCAACATTTTATACAGGTGTACTCATTGTAGGTTCATTTGTGATTATCTCAACTACCAGTTCAGAGTCCATAGACCTTGAATTACCTCTAAATTGTTCATCAATCTTCACATTTGCACTCTCAATGATTTTCTGCAATCTCTTGTTAAAACATCTATATGCCTTGCTCTTAGATGAATAACTAATAAATATTCCTTCATCACTTCTAGGATCAAATTTGCCAATATAATCATCTCTCCGAATATAACATTTGCTTCCAAATATTCTGAAATATTTAAGAGTAGGAGTATTACCAAACCATAGTTCATGAGGGGTCTTACTGGTTTTACCTTTGGCGTGAACTCTGTTGAATGTATAAACAGTTGTATTGACTACTTCTCTCCAATACACATGAGGTAGGTTTGCTTCTGATATCATGCTTCTAGTTGCATCCAAAATAGCTTTGTTCTTCCTTTCCACAACTCCATTTTGTTGGGGTGTCTGAGATGCTGATAATTGTCTTCTGATTCCATTCATTTCACAGAATGTATTAAATTCCTTAGATGTGAATTCGCCTCCTTGATCTAATCTCAAACATTTGATTTTCTTACTGGTTTCATTCTCTATCATGACCTTGAATAGTTTGAATTTCCCAAAAGCTTATGATTTCTCCCTGAGAAAAGTAACCCAACACATTCTAGAATAATCATCAATGATTAGCATAAAATATATATCTCCTTGTAAACTTCTAGTTCTTGCTGCACCACATAAATAAGTATGAATTAGGTCAAGAACATTATTGGATTTTTCTGGAATACTCTTAAAAGTTGTTCTAACTTGCTTTCCAAATTGACATTTCATACATACCGGATTGTGAGGTTTAACAATCTTAGGTAAATCCCTTACTACCTTAGTTGTATTGATTTTCACAATGCAATCAAAATTTACATGACAAAGTCTCTTATACCATAACCAACTTTCATCAATATGTGCAATCAAGCATGTCTTCTCATTGTTATTCAAATGAAAGATATTACCTCTAGTCTGATTACCGGTTGCAATTTCCAAACCAGTTCTATTCATGATTTTGCATTTACCATTCTTTAATTGTAACTGAAATCCTTTTTCAACTAATTGACCAACACTCAAAAGATTATGCTTCAAACCTTCAACATAATAAACGATGTCGGTATTGTGCTTACCATCAAAAGATATAGTGCATTTTCCTCTGATCAAACAAGCTTTATCATCCCCAAATCTTACTAGACCTTCATTGTATTCCTGAAAGGTTAAGAATTTACTTTTGTCACCAGTCATATGATGTGAACATCCAGAATCAATGATCCATTCATCCTTTTCTTCAATTTTAGCTACCAGGGCTTGCTCTACCGGTTGAATAGGCGGTGTCAGTTGATCTTCTGTTATTGCAACAAAAGCTCATCCATTGTCTATCAGTTTTGTTAGGGTTTCAAGCAGATCCGAAGCAAATATGAACTAACAATTATATGCAAATTTAAATACAAAAGATAAAGAAATAAAACAGGACACAGATAACACAGAGATTTAATGTGGTTCACCCAGAATGGGTTACGTCCACCATACACAGTCGTCCAATCTTTCTTATTATCCAGCAAAAACAGTACATCAACCTTACAATGCCTTTAGCATCCCAGCCGCTTATAACATGCGTTTTTAGGGCAACAAACAAAGTCGGCCTTTTTAGGGTTTTATTACAATGTTGGTTTTCATCAACGAAAAACAGCAAAAAAAAATTTCTCGGGGGCTCCCGCCCCCAAACCCCGGCTTTTCTCGAGGGCTGCCACCCCCGAACCCCTGCCCGGGGCGACCCGACCCCGGACCCCGGCGAGGATACGTACTGAGTGTACAGTACTTTGCTGATCAGTCGCCACATTTCAACAACTTCCTCATTAGAATCATTAGTAACTCCTTCATCAGCATAGTAACATGATTTGTCTCAATTCTTCTTAAATATGTATCTCTGATATTCAGGGTTAGGCTTATATGTTCTTTTAGCTTCTTCTTTCAATCTTGCCTATCTATCAGGACACCTAGATGTCATATGACGAATTTTATTGCAGTTAAAATATTTAAATGGTGCTTTACCTTCATACTTACTTGCAACTATACCTTTAGGCATTTTCCTTGCAAATAGTGCTTCAAGCTCTTCAAGTTCTTCATTCTCTCTTCTGATTTCTTCAAGTTCTCTAGCATAGAGTGCTTTCCAATCAGATTTTTCAAATGATGATGATGATGTTGTAGATGATGAAGCTTTGAAAGCCAAATCTATCTTAATTGTAGCAATAGGACCAAATTTCTCAAGTTCAAAAGTTGAAATTTTTCCAACCAAAGTATCTCTAGATACTGATGTATTAGGCATTGTTCTCAATTCATTAAAAGGAGTTACTTTCATTTTATATGTAGGTGGTAATGCGCTTAAAACTTTAGAAACAATTTCATTTTCACTTAAGGATCCTCCACAACATTGTATACCCAAAATAATTTCATTAACTCTTTCCATAAAAGTAGAAATCCTTTCATCTTCTTCCATTTTTCAGATTTGCATACTTGACTAGGAAGCATTCTAGTTTTGCAATTTTGATAGTGGTATCACCTTCATTCAAAGTCTCCAATTTATCCCAAATAGCTTTAGCAGTAGATCGGTCTGATAATCCCATGATTTGCTGACCTGACAATGTGCTCAAAAGTGCTTCTCTTGCTTTGAAATCATTCTCCTGATCTTTAGCTAAGGTTGGTGGATTGGGTTAACTCTGTGTAGGACCAACATAGTCATTCTTTGTAGCATCTCATATGTCTTTTTCAATGCAATTCAGATGTGTCTCCATTCTGATCTTCCATATACCATAGTTAGTTCCATCAAATTTCAAACTATCCTTCTTGAAATAGTTAGTTGCCATAGAATCTCCTCAAGTTGTTAAACTTTTGCGAAAAGAGGACTTAGCTCTGATACCAATCGTTAGGACTCGGAGGAAACTGAGAGGGGGGGAGGTGAATCAGTTGCCTATTAATTTCAACCCAAATATAACTTAACCAAACTTAATGCATAATACCGGTAAACCAAAATTAATGTCCGTGGATAGTTTAACAATTAATAACAGTACCGGTAAAGTTTAATGCATGAAACAGAAAGACAAATAACATCCACAACATATAACACAAATATTTGTACGTGGAAACCTTGTAAGGGTAAAAACCACGATGGGAAACCTTACCCACAATCAAATGATACTACTGCAGATAGTATGTGTGTACAAATGGGGTTTGCACATGCAGAAAGGCCAACTGCCTAGAGCTCACTGCTCAATCACAAAATGGGAGTCACACTGACTACAATTGGATGGTTAAATCCAATGATAATGTACTGCTCAAAATTGCATCTTCATATGCTGGATTCAATACCGGTTAAGTTTTGATTGTCTTCTTCATACCTTCCTTGAATCTTCAAATGATGTATGGGTGTATAGCTCGGCTTATATTTGCATATACCTTATTATAATCTTTTTCCAAACCTTCTTACATAATCTCACAAATGAGATCTTACATATGTACCAAAACCAATATGTGATGCATCATGTCGGTTAAATAACCAATTGATAAAACATCTTCATAACGTGTCATGTTGATCTGAAATAGATAATGCTTGCTAATCCATAACCTAGACCTATTTGTCGGTAGCAACAAATATGCAAACCCGATTAGACAAATCACCAAAAACAAGTGTCCAAACAATTTCTTCGACATAACCAAGTAATCTCCAGATGATAACAGATCATCATCAGTGTTGGTGAATAATATAACCTGTCAGTGAACCTGATACCGGTGACTACATAAGTTACTAAACATGTCGGTGAACATAACCAAAGATCTTCAGTGCTGATAAGTGTTCACAAGTGTTGACATCAATGACAAAACCAATGCAACACATCGATAATACAAACACATTTGTGATTGAGCAGTGTGCTTTAGGCTATAAGACTTCCTGCAAGTGCAGGGCCCTTATATTTTGTAATATCTCTTCATATGGCCAGTGAATTGATATTGTGGGTCACAAATCCCATAGTGGTTTTTCCTCTTTGAGTTTTTATACGTATAATTATGTGTGTTTTGAATCTCATTCATGTGATTGGCTTATTGGTTTCTTACTTCTTTCTATTTTGTATATACTAGTATACAGGTTGGTGTATGCATGCTTTAATAAAGCTAAAATTTATCTAACCGGTAAAACACTGATTCACCCCCCCCCCCCCCTTCTCAGTGTTCATGGAACCAACAACTTCCTCCTCAAAGTTGAGCTCCACTAGTCCAAATATAGTAGCATCTACTTCTCACCCTCAATAATATATTTCAACACAATCGCTCTTTTTATCCAAAAAATCTACAACTAAGTCTTGTGTAAAAGGTGCTTAACATATGAGCAAGGTTTGTCACACATGGTTCTCTCCCACCTACACTATTTTCCACTCCTCTTCTTTATTAGTGAGTCAGAGCTCCATTAGTTTGTGATTAATTTGAAATCATTTGACACAAACTATGTAAGTGGGTCAAATAAACAACTGACTAAAATTCAAGAAGATCAATGAAGAATTAGGAAAGCATGCTCAATATATTATTTTTAAGAAATGAACATCTTATGGGCCACTCCAAAATAAATGACATCCAACAAATTTTTACTACTTGAAACAAGTGAGTATAATCATCCTACTTAGAGAGACTCTTTAAGGTATAGTCTATCTATTTATATAAAAGTTTGTTTATACTTAAGAACCACTTTATTTACATTCTTGTCTTCAACCTTTATTGTATGTATGCTTCATCTCTTCTTCAACCGTTACAACCAGTTGTGAGTGACTCAATTTTCTAATGGTGTGGAATAGTTTAACATGCCTAGCATTCACAATCTAGTTTAACCACAACTTTGAAATAAGTATGATATAATAGCCAATCCATGAATGGGAGAATGAAAAGTTATCTTTCACCTATCTGTCACTAAATATTCAAGAAACCTAATGCTTAAATTTCCATTATTCCCTAGATTTTGTTGAATTATACTATAACAATAGTAAAAAGTTTGTAGAGTCAAACATATCTGATGAGAATGACTTGAAATTTTCTTTTTATTAGCCAAAGAATGTCTCCTTCACAATCTAATATCCAACAAGAATAATTGTCCTTTTTCGTAACACATGACACCTTGTGACATAGTCTACCAGTGTAGTTACATAAGGGTTGTTTTTACTATCACTTAAGAAAGATCCTACTTTAGAATGTGTGTCTATATTTGAGTCTACTTTACCTAGTTCACCGGCACATAAGCCTTTAAGTGTATCCCAGCTAGAAAGAGGAATCTCAATTCAACCTAGACTAAAACCAAGGTTCCCATCATCTTCATAGTTCATTTTTTCTGATGACAATACAAGAACCCCATACTACATGTTGTGATCACTAGAAATGACATAAATATAATAATACATAACAAATGAGGCTATTGTACATTTATTTCACCTTTGAAATCATAATTTCTTTTTACTTTAAGAATTTTAACATGCATATAATATGAACTATATATAATATAATTTATTTACACACATCATAGGTACACATAGTGGTTAAGTCATGCATACATCCCATGTTCATATAGTGATATGCCACAAAAGCCATGGGGAAACAATATGCTAAGATGTCATAACAAAAATAAATCATGTTTTATATCACTAGTGTGTTTTTTTTAGTGTTTGAGATAAGGTTCTTACACTACTAATGATAAATGAAATAATTAATAACTAGAACTATAATGAATAATTAAAATGTGTTTTTATTTTCACCTTTGAAATCACAATTTCTTTTTATTCGAAGAATTTCAACATGCATATAATATGAACTATATGAAATATTATTTATTCACACATCATAGGCACGCATAGTGATATGCCACAAAGACAATAGGGAAACAATATGCTAAGATGTTGTAACAAAAAAAATCATGTTTTATATATATCACTAGTATATTCTTATTAGAGTTTGAGATAAGGCTCTTACACTATTAATGATAAACGAACTAATTATAATTAAGATTATAATTTTTTTTTGACAAGGCCAACCATGTGAAGGTGGAAGCTTGTTCGACCTCCCTTAATTGACCTAAGACAACCAACACAACTCACAAATACACAAATTATACACACGACACGACAAGACATAATATATTTTATTTTATTTATAATAAAATTTTGCATAGTGTTAATATGTTGAATCAAAATGCATTTTTAAATAATTATGGTGAAATTCTTATGTTCTCTAAATCATATTTTTAGAGTAAACTTTTCTTTGTGCATTATTTTATTAACAAAAATCTTTTGAAATATTCATAAAACATTTAGGAAGGGGACTTATAATTTTTTTTAAATTAGAGGCACTCCCCACGACTCAGCCCAACGCATTTTTGTCTTACGTTGATCTTACTTACTGCCAAGTTGGGGTCAACAAGGAGTTGAGGCAAAAAAATAATTATCAATTGTGCATTATTTTAGTAACAACTCATACTTTTTTTATATATATTCATAAAACATTTAGAAAGGGGGGTTATGTTTTTTTTTTACCTCTACAGTATCCACGTGACCCAGCCCAAGGCCCGTCTGTCTTACCTTGGTCTTACTTACTGTCAAATTGGGGTCAAGAAAGAGTCAAAGCGAAGGAAGGGAGCTTATGTTGTGAGACAAAAGAAGGGGGCTAAAATTTATTTTTCAGAATTGTAATTTTTAAATTTAGTGTTGAGATCAAAATTAATAAATTTTTCAATAAAACATAAACTAAAAAAAATGCAAAGAAAACAAGACACGAACCTTAAAGAATGGTCTTGGCCTATTAAGAGAAAGGGATTGTGTTTTTTTTTGTTTTTTTTAAATTAGAGGCATTCCCCACGACTCAGCCCAACGCGTGTCCACCTTACCTTGATTTTACTTACTGACAAGTTGGAGTCAAGAAGAAGTTGAGGTGAACAAAGAGAGCTTATGTTGCAAGGGTTATTTATAATTATCAATTGTGCATTATTTTAGTAACAATTCATACCTTTTTTAAAAATATTCATAAAATATTTAGGAAGGGAGCTTATGTTTTTTTTTTACTTCTAGAGTATCCCCGTGACCTAGCTCAAAGCACGTTTGTCTTACTTTGGTTACTTATTGCCAAGTTGGGGTCAAGAAAAAGCTGAGGCAGAGGAACGGGGATAAAATTTATTCTTAGAATTGTGATTTTTAAATTTAGTGTTGAGATCAAAATTAATTAATTTTTAAATAAAACGTAAACTTAAAAAAATGCAAAGAAAACGAGACACAAACCTTAAAGATTGGCCTTGGCCTATTAAGAAGGGGGGAAATTATGTTTAATATAAATTAGAGGCATTCTCCACGACCCAGCCCAACACCTATCTATCTTATTTTGGTCTTACTATCAAGTTGGGATCATAAAAGAGTTGAGGCGAAGGAAGGGGGCTTATATTGCGAGGATTATTTATAATTATCGATTGTGCATTATTTTAGTAACAATTCATACTTTTTTTTACAGAGATCGTAGCATCTCTGATAAGGAAGCGGACAAATTTCCTATCACAGAAGGTGAGAAGAAGAAAATAGTGAAGGTCGACAACTCCTATCACTCCCCAAAACGTATATGCAGGGCATGGAGGTTCGTTTTGTTCTCTACAATTACCTATATAATGTTGGATGGAAGGTTTACGAGAGCTTACAGACACCACTTTGTATTTCTCATTCATTTTTCACCATGGGGAAAAGGTAAGTCTGCCATATTATCTTGCATGTTCCATGGACCATACTATCAAAAAGATACAAAAAGATCCCAAGGATGCCCATGCTCTTCATCAGGGTCTTATGGCTCTTGTGTATAAAGTGTTGAAAGGGAAATGCATTGAAAAACATATTAAAGGTAAAAATGCAAGGGATGAGGACACGGAGAGTGAGGTTAGTGGTTTTAACTTCAACTCGGAGACTTAAGGCGAGTCGGTGGAGCTAAGTAAAAAGGGGAGGAACAAGGGTAAGAGGAAGAGGATAGTGGTGGATTCAGATATTTCTGAGTCTTAGGCCGAGTCCTTCGAAGGTAAATTTATCAAAAACAAGAAAGGGAAAGGCACCAGAAAGCAAACCCAGAGGAAGAAGAACATCAGTAGGGGAGGTAACAAAGATATTAATCAAATTTTGATTGATTATGATGAGGAGCCAGAGAAGGATAAAAATGATAATGTGCAAGATAAGGAGGGGGACGATAATCCGGTTGTGGGCAACAATGAGGATTTGAACACTCAAGGTCTACAAAAAGAGGATCAAGAGGACAAAAGGGGCAAATCTATGACTGTGTTGGAGAAAATGAGAGTATTAAGGGATTCTATGATACCGTCAACACAATGGTGAAAGACATAGGCAACTTGAAGAAGGATATGAATGTTGTCAAAAGAGCCATGATAGGCAACAAACTCCTATCTGAAAATATCAAAGAATTGGTGGTGGCAATTAATAATGTGGAAGCCATTGAAAACATGGTGAGTAAAATTATTGCAACTGAAAATAAGGTTAAGGAGATGGAAGAAAATAAGGAGGTGAAAGGGATGGAAATTTCTATGAACAATCTGGGCAGTAGAGTTGACAGGATAGAACTCACAGTAAAGAAGATAGCTGAACAAAACTTCCAGATTCTCAAAGCCTTGGTGGACAACATGAACATTTTGATTAATAGATTTGATGACATCAAAGATAAAGAGGGCGACAAAGATTAGCTAGACAAAAAAGGTCACGAGAAGAGGACCAGAGCCAATACCAGGAATAAGGGCGACATCAAGGGTCGGGAGCTAGATGACTTAAAGACCTATGCGAACAACATGAAGCAGATGGTGGTCCACGCTGAAGATATCATGAAAAATATCTAGTTGTCTAGATCTCAGTCTCGATCTTTGTCTTTGTGCTATCTTTTTGCTTTCCTTTAGCTGTCTTTTCATGATTCTTCATGTTATGTGTGTTAAGATCCATTTTTGTTCGGATGGGATCAATTTTTGTAAATGGAGTAATCAGGCACGGTTCTTTCTAGCTCTTTTGCTCTCTTGATATATAAAAAGTTTGGGTTCCTTTCAAAAACCTATTTTTACTTAATCAAAACAATTCATACCTTTTTTTAAATATTCATAAAACATTTAGGAAGAGGGCTTATGTTTTTTTTTTTACCTCTAAAGTATCCATGTGACTCAGTCCAAGACTCGTCTCCCTTACCTTGGTCTTACTTACTGACAAATGGGGTAAAAAAGAAACTGAAATAAATGAAGGGGCTAAAATTTATTTTCAGAATTGTGATTTTTAAATTTAGTGTTGAGATCAAAATTAATAAATTTTTAAATAAAACATAACCTAAAAAAATGCAAAAAAAATGAGACACACCTTAAAAAATGACTTTGGCCTATTAAGAAGGGGGCTTATATTTTTTTTTAAATTAAAAGCATTCCTCACGACCCAACCTACCATATGTTCACCTTACCTTGGCCTTACTTACTGCCAAGTTGGAGTCATGAAGGAGTCGAGGCGAACAAAGGGGGTTTATGTTGCGAGGGATATTTATGTGTATCGATTGTGCATTATTTTACTAACAATTCATACTTAAAAAAAAAAATTCATAAAAGATTTAAAAGGGGGTTTATGTTTTTTTTTTAACCTCTAAAGTAACCCCGTGACTCAGCGCAAGGTTTGTCTACCTTACCTTGGTCTTACTTACTGCCAAGTTGGAGTAGAAAAGGAGTTGTGATGAAGGAAGGGGGCTTATGTTGTGAAGCGAAATTAAGGGGCTAAAATTTATTTTGAGAATTGTGATTTTTATATTTAGTGTTGAAATCAAAATTAATAAATTCTTAAATGAAACGTAAACTAAAAAAAAAGCAAAAAAATGAGACACAAACCTTAAAAAATGGCCTTGGCCTATTAACAAGGGGGGATTGTGTTTTTTTTTTTAAATTGGATGCATTCCCCATGACCCAACCCAACCTCTGTCCACCTTACCTTGGTCTTACTTACTGCCGAGTTGGGATCAAGAAAAAGTTGAGGTGAAGGAAGGGGTCTTATGCTGCAAAACTTATTTATAATTATTGATTGTGCATTGTTTTAGTAAAAAAAAAAAAAATTTAAATATTCATAAAACATTTAGAAAGGGAGCTTATGTTTTTTTTACCTCTAAAATATCCCTGTGACTCAGCCCAAGGCTCATATGCCTTACCTTAGTCTTACTTACTCCCAAGCTGGGGTAAAAAAGAAATTGAGATGAAGCAATGGGTTAAAATTTATTTTCAGAATTGTCATTATTAAATTTAGTGTTGAGATCAAAATTAATAAGTTCTTAAATAAAACATAAACTAAAAAAAAAAAAAAAAAAAACAAGACACAAACCTTAAAAAATGACTTAGGCCTATTAAGAAGGGGGCTTATGTTTTTTTTAAATTAGAAGCATTCCTCACGACCTAACCCAATGTTTGTCTGTCTTACCTTGGTCTTACTTACTGCCAAGTTGGGGTCAGGGAAGAGTTGAGGCGAAGGAAGGGGGTTTATGTTGCAAGGGTTATTTATAATTATCGATTGTGCATTATTTTAGAAAAATTTATAGTATTTTTTAAAATATTTATAAAACATTTAAGAAGGGGGCTTGTGTATTTTTTACCTTTAAAGTATCCCCGTGATTCAGCCCAATGCTCATCTACCTTACCTTGGTCTTACTTATTGCCAAGTTGGGGTCAAGAAGAAGCTGAGGTGAAGGAAGGGGGCTAAAATTTATTTTTAGAATTGTGATTTTTAAATTTAGTGTTGAGATCAAAATTAATAAAATTTTAAAATAAAAAAAACTTTTAAAAATGCAAAAAAAATGAGACACAAACCTTAAAAGATGACTTTGGCCTATTAAGAAAGGGGCTTATATTTTTTTAAAATTAGAAGCATTCCCCACGACCCAGCCTACCATATGTCTGCCTTACCTTGGTCTTAGTTACTGTCAAGTTGGGGTCATGAAGGAGTTGAAGCGAACGAAGGGGGATTATATTGCGAGGGATATTTATGTGTATTGATTGTGCATTATTTTACTAACAATTCATATTTTAAAAAAATAAATTCATAAAACATTTAAAATGGGGTTTATGTTTTTTTTAACCTCTAGAGTATCCACGTGACTCAGCAGAAGACTTGTCTACCTTACCTTGGTCTTACTTACTGTCAAGTTGGGGTAAAAAAAGAATTGTGACGAATGAAGGGGGTTTATGTTGTGAAGCAAAATTAAGGGGCTAAAATTTATTTTCAAAATTGTGATTTTTATATTTAGTGTTGAAATCAAAATTAATAAATTCTTAAATAAAACATAAACTAAAAAAAAAATTCAAAAAAAATGAGACACAAACCTTAAAGAATGGCCTTGGCCAATTAACAAGGGGGGATTATGTTTTTTTTTTTAAATTAGATGCATTTCCCATGACCCATCCCAACATCTGTTCACCTTACCTTGGTCTTACTTACTGTCAAGTTGGGGTCGGGAAAGAGTTGAGTCAAAAAAGGGGTCTTATGTTGCAAAGCTTATTTATAATTATCGATTGTGCATTATTTTAGTAAAATTTATATATTTTTTTAACTATTCATAAAACATCTAGGAAGGGAGATTATGTTCTTTTTACCTCTAAAATATCCCTGTGACTCAACCCAAGGCTCATCTACTTTACCTTGGTCTTACATACTGCCAAGTTGGGGTCAAGAAAAAATTGAGATGAAGCAATGGGTTAAAATTTATTTTTCAAAATTGTCATTATTAAATTTAATGTTGAGATCAAAATTAATAAGTTTTTAAATAAAACATAAACTAAAAAAAATGCAAAGAAAACGAGACACAAACCTTAAAAATGAATTTGGCCTATTAAAAAAGGGGCTTATGTTTTTTTTTAAATTAGAAGCATTCCACACGACCCAACCCAACACTTGTCTATCTTACCTTGGTCTCACTCACTGCCAAATTGGGGTCAGGAAAGAGTTGAGGCGAAGGAAGGGGGCTTATGTTGCAAAGGTTATTTATAATTATCTATTGTACATTATTTTAGAAAAATTCATAGTATTTTTTTAAATATTCATAAAACATTTAAGAAGGGGGCTTATGTATTTTTTACCTTTAAAGTATCTTCGTGATTCAGCCCAAGGCTCGTCTGTCATACCTTGGTCTTACTTACTGCCAAGTTGGGGTCAAGAAGAAGATCAGGCGAAGGAAGGGGGCTAAAATTTATTTTTAGAATGGTGATTTTTAAATTTAGTGTTAAGATCAAAATTAATAAATTTTTTAAATAAAACATAAACTTAAAAAAATGCAAAAAAAATGAGACACAAACCTTAAAAAATGACTTTGGCCTATTAAGGAGGGGGCTAATATTTTTTAAAAAATTAAAAGCATTCCCCACGACCCAGCTTACCATATGTCTGCATTACCTTGGTCTTACGTACAACCAAGTTGGGGCCATGAAGGGGTTGTAGCAAACGAATGGGCTTATGTTGCGAGAGATATTTATGTGTATCGATTGTGCATTATTTTACTAACAATTCATACTTTTTAAAAAAATATTCATAAAACATTTTAAATGGGTTTATGTTTTTTTTAACCTCTACAGTATCCTCTTGACTCAGTGCAAGGCGTGTCTACCTTACCTTGGTCTTACTTACTGCCAAGTTGGGGTAAAAAAGGAATTGTGACGAAAGAAGGGGGCTTATGTTGTGAGGCGAAATTAAGGGGCTAAAATTTATTTTCAGAATTGTGATTTTTTATATTTAGTCTTGAGATCAAAATTAATAAATTCTTAAACAAAACATAAACTAAAAAAAATGCAAAAAAAATGAGACATAAACCTTGAAAACTGGTCTTGGCTTATTAAAAAGGGGGGATTATGTTTTTTTTTAAATTGGATGCATTCCCCGTGATTCGGCCCAACATTTGCTTACCTTACCTTGGTCTTACTTACAACAAAGTTGGGGTCGGGAAAGAGTTTAGAAGAAAGAAGGGATCTTATATTGCAAAACTTAATTATAATTATAGATTGTGCATTATTTTAGTAAAAACTTATATATTTTTTTAAATATTCATAAAACATCTGAAAGGGAGCTTATATTTTTTTTACCTCTAGAATATACCCGTGACTCAGTCCAAGGCTCACCTGCCTTACCTTGGTCTTATTTACTGCCAAGTTGGGGTCAAGACAAAACTGAGATGAAGGAATGGGTTAAAATTTATTTTCAGAATTATCATTATTAAATTTAGTGTTGAGATCAAAACTAATAAGTTCTTAAATAAAACATAAACTAAAAAAATGCAAAGAAATTGAGACAAACCTTAAACAATGACTTTGGCCTATTAAGAAGAGAGTTTATATCTTTTTTAAATTAGAAGCATTTTCTACGACCCAACCCAACATTTGTCTATCTTACCTTGGTCTTACTTACTGTCTAATTGGGGTCAGGAAAGCGTTGAGGCAAAGGAAAAGAGCTTATGTTGCAACAGTTATTTATAATTATCAAATGTACATTATTTTAAAAAAATTTATAGTGTTAATTTAAATATTCATAAAACATTTAAGAAGGGGGCTTATATATTTTTTACCTTTAAAGTATCCCCATGATTCAGCCCAAGGCTTGTCTGCCTTACATTGGTCTTACTTACTGTCAAGTTGGGGTCAAAAAGAAGCTCAAGCAAAAGAAGGGGGCTAAAATTTATTTTCAGAATGGTGATTTTTAAATTTAGTGTTAAGATCAAAGCTAATAAATTTTTTAAATAAAACATAAACTTAAAAAAATTCAAAAAAAACGAGACACAAACCTGAAAAAATGACTTTGGCCTATTAAGAAAGGGGCTTATGTTTTTTAAAAATTAGAAGCATTCCCCACAACCCAGCGTGCCATATATCTGTATTACCTTGGTCTTATTTACTATCAAGTTGGGGTCATGAAGGAGTTGAGGCAAACAAAGGGGGCTTATGTTGCGAGGGATATTTATGTATATTGATTGTGCATTATTTTACTAACAATTCATACTTTTTAAAAAAATATTCATAAAACATTTTAAAGGGAGTTTATGTTTTTTTTAACCTCTAGAGTATTTCGTGACTCAACGCAAGGCTTGTCTACCTTACCTTGGTCTTACTTACTACCAAGTCGGGGTAGAAAAAGAGTTGTGACGAAGGAAGGGGGCTTATGTTGTGAGGCGAAATTAAGGGGCTAAAATTTAATTTCAGAATTGTGATTTTTATATTTAGTGTTGAAATCAAAATTAATAAATTTTTAAATAAAACGTAAACTAAAAAAAAATACAAAAAAAATGAGACACAAACCTTAAAAAATCGCCTTGGCCTATTAAGAAGGGGGGATTTTTTTTTTTTTTAATTATAAATGGTTTTTACTTACTGCCAAGTTGGGGTAAAAAATGAGTTGTGACGAAAGAAGAGGGCTTATGTTGTGAGGCAAAATTAAGGGGCTATAATTTATTTTGAAAATTGTAATTTTATATTTAGTGTTGAGATCAAAATTAATAAATTCTTAAACAAAATGTAAACCAGAAAAAATGCAAAAAAAATCAGACACAAAATTTAAATAATATGGTCTTGGCCTATTAAAAAGGGGGGTTTATGTTTTTTTTTTTAAATTAGATGCATTCCCCTTGACCTAGCCCAATATTTGTCCACCTTACCTTGGTTTTACTTACTATAAAGTTGAGGTCGAGATTAAGTTGAAGCGAAGGAAGGGGTCTTATGCTGCAAAGCTTATTTATAATTATCGATTGTGCATTATTTTAGTAAAATTTATATATTTTTTTAAAATATTTATAAAAAATTTAAGAAGAAAGCTTATGTTTTTTTACCTCTAAAATAACCCTGTGACTCAGCCCAAGACTCATCTGCCTTACCTTGGTCTTACTTACTGCCAAGTTGGGGTCAAGAAAAAGTTGAGATGAAAGAATGGGTTAAAATTTATTTTCACAATTGTCATTATTAAATTTAGTGTTGAGATAAAAAATAATAAGTTCTTAAATAAAACATAAACTAAAAAAATGCAAAGAAAACGAGACACAAATTTTAAAAAATGACTTTCACCTATTAAGAAGGGGGCTTATATTTTTTTAAAAATTATAAGCATTCCCCACGACCCAACCCAACGTTTGTCTGTCTTACCTTGGTCTTATTTACTCCCTAGTTGGAGTTGGGAAAGAGTTGAGGCGAAGGAAAGGGGCTTATGTTGCAAAGATTATTTATAATTATCGATTGTGTATTATTTTAAAAAAATTCATAGTATTTTTTTTAAATATTCATAAAACATTTAAAAATGGAGCTTATGTATTTTTTACCTTTAAAGTATCCCCGTGATTCAGCCCAAGGCTTGTCTGCCTTACCTTGGTCTTACTTATTGCCAAGTTGGGGTCAAGAAGAAGCTCAAGCGAAGGAGGGGGCTAAAATTTACTTTTAAATTTTGTGTTAAGATTCAAATTAATAAAAATTTTAAATAAAACATAATCTTAATAAAAATGCAAAAAAAACGAGACAAAAATCTTAAAAGATGACTATGGCTTATTAAGAAGGGGGTTTATTTTTTTTTTAAATTAGAAGCATTCCCCACGACCTAGCCTACCATATGTCCATATTACCTTCGTCGTACTTACTGTCATGTTGGGGTCATGAAGGAGTTAAGGCGAACAAAGGGGGATTACGTTGCAAGGGATATTTATGTGTATAGATTGTGCATTATTTTACTAACAATTCATACTTTTGAAAAAAATATTCATAGAACATTTAAAAGGGGGTTTATATTTTTTTTTAACTTCTAGAGTATCCCGTGACTCAACGCAAGACTTGTCTATCTTACCTTGGTCTTACTGCCAAGTTGGGATAAAAAAAAAATTGTGACGAAGGAAGGGGCTTATGTTGTGAGGCGAAATTAAGGGGCTAAAATTTATTTTCAAAATTGTGAATTTCATATTTAGTGTTGAGATCAGTATTAATAAATTCTTAAATAAAACGCAAAATAAAAAAATGCAAAAAAAATGAGACACAAACCTTAAAAAATCGTCTTGGCCTATTAAGAAGGGGGGATAGTGTTTTTTTTTAAATTGGATGCATTTCCCATGACCCAGCCCAACATTTGTTCACCTTACCTTGGTCTTACTTACTGTCAAGTTTGGGTCGGGAAAGAGTTGAGGAGAAGGAAGGGGTCTTATGTTGCAAAGCTTATTTATAATTATCGATTGTGCATTATTTTAGTAAAATTTATATATATTTTTTAACTATTCATAAAACATCTAGGAAGGGAGATTATGTTTTTTTACCTCTTGAATATATCTGTGACTCAGCCCAAGGCTCACTTGCCTTACCTTGGTCTTACTTACTACCAAGTTGGGGTCAAGAAAAAAACTGAGATGAAGGAATGGGTTAAACTTTATTTTCAGAATTGTCATTATTAAATTTAGTATTGAAATCAAAATTAATAATTTTTTAAATAAAACATAAACTAAAAATAATGCAAAGAAAATGAAACACAAACCTTAAAAAATGACTTTGGCCTATAAAAAAAGGGGCTAATATTTTTTTTTAAATTAAAAGCATTCCCTACGACCCAACCTAACACTTGTCTGTCTTACCTTAGTTTTACTTACTACCAAGTTAGGGTTAGGAAAAAGTTGAGCCGAAGGAAGGGGGTTTATGTTGCAAGGGTTATTTATAATTATCGATTATGCATTATTTTTGAAAAATTTATAGTATTTTTTTAAATATTCATAAAACATTTAAGAAGGGGGCTTACGTATTTTTTACCTTTAAAGTATCCTCGTGTTCAACTCAAGGCTCGTCTGCCTTACCTTGGTCTTACTTACTATCAAGTTGGGGTCAAGAAGAAGCTCAGGCAAAAGTAGGGGGCTAAAATTTATTTTCAGAATGTTGATTTTTAAATTTAATGTTAAGATCAAAATTAATAATTTTTTTAAATAAAACATAAACTTAAAAAAATTCAAAAAAACCGACACACAAATCCTAAAAGATGACTTTGGCCTATTAAAAAAGTAACTTATATTTTTTTTAAATTAGAATCATTCGCCATGACACAGCCTACCATATGTCTGTCTTACCTTCGTCTTACATATTGTCAAGTTGGGGTCATGAAGGAGTTGAGGAGAACGAAGGGGAATTATGTTGCAAGGGATATTTATGTGTATCGATTGTTCATTATTTTACTAACAATTCATACTTTTTAAAAAATATTCATAAAACATTTAAAAGGGGGTTTATGTTTTTTTTAACCTTTAAAGTATCCTCATGATTCAGGGCAAAGCTTGTCTACCTTACCATGGTTTTACTTACTATCAAGTTGGGGTAAAAAATGAGTTGTGACGAAGGAAGGGGGCTTATGTTGTGAGACGAAATTAAAGGGGTATAATTTATTTTGAGAAATTGTGATTTTTATATTTAGTGTTGAGATCAAAATTAATAAATTTTTAAACAAAACGTAAACTAACAAAAATGCAAAAAAAATCAGACACAAACCTTAAATAAAATGGCCTTGGCCTATTAAGAAGGGGGGATTATGTTTTTTTTTAAAAATTGGATGCATTCCCCTTGACCCAGCCCAATATCTGTCCACCTTACCTTGGTTTTACTTACTGCCAAGTTGGGGTCAAAAAAAAGTTGAGGCAAAGGAAGGGGTCTTATGCTGCAAAGCTTATTTATAATTATTGATTGTGCATTATTTTAGTAAAATTTATATATTTTTTTAAAATATTTATAAAAAATTTAAGAAGAGAGCTTATTATTTTTTTACCTCTAAAATAGCCCTGTGACTCAGCCCAAGACTCATCTTCCTTACCTTGGTCTTACTTACTGCCAAGTTGAGGTCAAGAAAAAATTGAGATGAAGGAATGGATTAAAATTTATTTTCACAATTGTCATTATTAAATTTAATGTTGAGATCAAAAATAATAAGTTTCTTAAATAAAACATAAACTAAAAAAATGCAAATAAAACGAGACACAAACCTTTAAAAATGACTTTGACCTGTTAAGAAGGGGGCTTATGCTTTTTTTTAAAATTAAAAACATTCCTCACGACCCAACCCAACGTTTGTCTGTCTTACCTTGGTCTTATTTACTGCCTAGTAGGGGTCAGGAAAGAGTTGAGGCGAAGGAAGGGGGCTTATGTTGCAAGGGTTATTTATAATTATCGATTGTGCATTATTTTAAAAAAAAAAAATCATAGTATTTTTTTAAATATTCATAAAATATTTAAGAAGGGGCTTATGTATTTTTTACCCTAAAAGTATCCCTGTGATTTAGCCCAAGGCTCGTCTGCCTTACATTGGTCTTACTTATTGCCAAGTTGGAGTCAAGAAGAAGTTCAAGCGAAAGAAGGGGGCTAAAATTAATTTTTAAATTTAGTGTTAAGATCCAAATTAATAAATTTTTAAAATAAAACATAATCTTAAAAAAAATGCAAAAAAAACGAGACACAAATCTTAAAAGATGACTATGGCTTATTAAAAAAGGGGTTTATGTTTTTTTTAAATTAGAAGCATTCCCCACGACCCAGCCTACCATATGTCTGTCTTACCTTCGTCTTACTTACTGCCACGTTGGGGTCATGAAGAAGTTGAGGCGAATGACGGAGCATTATGTTGCGAGGGATATTTATGTGTATCGATTGTACAATATTTTACTAACAATTCATACTTTTAAAAAAAATATTCACAAAACATTTAAAAGGGGGTTATGTTTTTTTTTAACCTATAGAGTATCTCATGACTCAATACAAGGTTTGTCTACCTTACCTTGGTCTTACTTACTACCAAATTGGGGTAAAAAATAAATTGTGACGAAGGAAGAGGGCTTATGTTGTGAGACAAAATTTAGGGGCTAAAATTTATTTTCAAAATTGTGATTTTTTATATTTAGTGTTGAGATCAAAATTAATAAATTTTTAAATAAAACCTAAACTAAAAAATGCAAAAAAAATAAAACACAAACCTTAAAAAATCCTCTTGGCTGATTAAGAAGGGGGGATTATGTTTTTTTTTTAAATTGGATTCATTTCCTATGACCTAGCCCAACATCTGTTCACCTTACCTTGGTTTTACTTACTGCTAAGTTGGGGTCGGGAAAAAGATGAGGCGAAGGAAGGGGTCTTATGTTGCAAAGCTTATTTATAATTATCGATTGTGTATTGTTTTAGTAAAATTTATATATTTTTTTTAACTATTCATAAAACATCTGGGAAAGGAGCTTATGTTTTTTTGTTTTTTTTTAATATCCCCATCACTCAGCCCAAGGCTCACCTACCTTACCTTGGTCTTACTTACTGTCAAGTTCGAATCAATAAAAAACTGAGATGAAAAAATGGGTTAAACTTTATTTTCAGAATTGTCATTATTAAATTTAATGTTGAGATCAAAATTAATAAATGTTTATATAAAACATAAACTAAAAAAAATACAAAAAAAAATGAGACACAAACCTTAAAAAATGACTTTGGCCTATAAAGAAGCGGGCTTATATTTTTTTTTAAATTAGAAGCATTCCCCACGACCCAACCCAACACTTGTCTGTCTTACCTTGGTTTTACTTACTGCCAAGTTGGGGTTAGGAAAGAGTTGAGGCGAAGGAAGGAGGCTTATGTTGCAATGGTTATTTATAATTATCTATTGTGCATTATTTTAGAAAAATTCATTGTATTTTTTTAAATATTCATAAAACATTTAAGAAGGGCGCTTACGTATTTTTTACCTTTCAAGTAATCCCGTGATTCAGCTCAAGGCTCGTCTGCCTTACCTTGGTCTTACTTACTGCCAAGTTGGGATCAAGAAGAAGCTCAGGCAAAATAATGGGGCTAAAATTTATTTTCAGAATGCTGATTTTTAAATTTAGTGTTAAGATAAAAATTAATAATTTTTTTAAATAAAATATAAACTTAAAAAAATTCAAGAAAAACGAGACACAAATCTTAAAAGATGACTTTGGCCTATTAATAAGGCGGCTTATGTTTTTTTAAAATTAGAAGCATTTCTCACGACCCAACCTACCACATGTTCGTCTTACCTTCGTCTTACTTATTGTCAAGTTGGGGTCATGAAGGAGTTGAGGAGAACGAAAGGGGATTATGTTGCAAGGGATATTTATGTGTATCGATTGTGTATTATTTTACTAACAATTCATACTTTTAAAAAAAATATTCATAAAACATTTAAAAGGGGATTTATGTTTTTTTTTAACCTCTAGAGTATCCTCGTGATTCAGCGCAAAGCTTGTCTACCTTACCATGGTTTTACTTACTGCCAAGTTGGGGTAAACAATGAGTTGTGATGAAGGAAGGGGGCTTATGTTGTGAGGCGAAATTAAAGGGCTATAATTTATTTTGAGAATCATGATTTTTATATTTAGTGTTGAGATCAAAATTAATAAATTTTTAAACAAAACGTAAACTAATAAAAATGCAAAAAAAATCAGACACGAACCTTAAATAAAATGGCCTTGGCCTATTAAAAATGGGGGATTATGTTTTTTTTTTAAATTGGATGCATTCGCCTTGACCCAGCCCAATATATGTCCACCTTACCTTGGTTTTACTTACTGCGAAGTTGGGGTCGGAAAAAAGTTTAGACGAAAGAAGGGGTCTTATGTTGCAAAGCTTATTTATAATTATCAATTGTGCATTATTTTAATAAAATTTATATATTTTTTAAAATATTTATAAAAAATTTAGAAAGGGAGCTTATATTTTTTTTACCTCTAAAATAACCATGTGACTCAACCCAAGACTCATCTGCCTTACCTTGGTCTTACTTACTGCCAAGTTGGGGTCAAGAAAAAAAGCTGAGATGAAGGAATGGGTTAAAAAAAAAATTTAGCGTTGAGATAGAAAATACTAAGTTCTTAAATAAAACATAAACTAAAAATATGCAAACAAAATGAGACACAAACCTTAAAAAATGACTTTGATCTATTAAGAAGGGGGCTTATATTTTTTTTTAAATTAGAAACATTCCCCATGACCCAACTCAACGTTTGTCTGTCTTACCTTTGTCTTATTTACTGCCTAATTGGAGTCAGAAAAGAGTTGAGGCGAAAGAAGGGGGCTTATGTTGCAAGGGTTATATATAATTATCGATTGTGCATTATTTTTAAAAAATTCATAGTATTTTTTTAAATATTCATAAAACATTTAAGAAGGGGGCTTATGTATTTTTTACCTTGAAAGTATCCTCGTGATTTAGCCCAAGGCTCGTCTGCTTACTTACTGCCAACTTGGGGTCATGAAGAAGCTCAAGCGAAGGAAGGGCACTAAAATTTATTTTTAAATTTAATGTTAAGATCAAAATTAATTAATTTTTTAAATAAAACATAATCTTAAAAAACATGCAAAAAAAATGAGACACAAATGTTAAAAGATGACTGGCTTATTAAGAAGGGGGTTTATGTTTTTTTAAAATTAGAAACATTCCCCACGACGCAACCTACCATATGTCCGTCTTACCTTCGTTTAACTTACTGCCACATTGGGGTCTTACCATATAATTTTTTTACCTCTTGAATATCCCTATGACTCAGCCCAAGGCTCACCTGCCTTACCTTGGTCTTACTTACTGCCAAGTTGAGGTCAAAAAGAAGCTCAAACAAAAGAAGGGGGCTAAAATTTATTTATAGAATGGTGATTTTTAAATTTAGTGTTAAGATCAAAACTAATAAATTTTTTAAATAAAGCATAAACTTAAAAAAATTCAAAAAAAAATGAGGCACAAACCTTAAAAAATGACTTGTCCTATTAAGAAAGGGGCTCATGTTTTTTAAAAATTAGAAACATTCCCTACGACCCATCATACCATATGTTTGTATTACCTTAGCCTTATTTACTGTCAAGTTGGAGTCATGAAGGAGTTGAGGCGAACAAAGGGGGCTTATGTTGTGAGGGATATTTATGTGTATTGATTGTGCATTATTTTACTAATAATTCATACTTTTTAGAAAAATATTCATAAAACATTTTAAAGGGAGTTTATGTTTTTTTTAACCTCTAGAGTATTATGTGACTCAACGCAAGGCTTGTCTACCTTATCTTGGTCTTACTTACTGTCAAGTTGGGGTAAAAAAATAGTTGTGACGAAAGAAGGGGGCTTATGTTGTGAGGCGAAATTAAGGGGCTAAAATTTATTTTCAGAATTCTGATTTTTATGTTTAGTGTTGAGATCAAAATTAATAAATTTTTAAATAAAACGTAAACTAAAAAAAAATACAAAAAAAATGAGACACAAACCTTAAAAAATTGTCTTGCCCTATTAAGAAGGGGGGATTATGTTTTTGTTTTTTAATTTGATACATTTCCCACGACCCAGCCCAACATCTATTCACCTTACCTTGGTCTTACTTACTGCCAAGTTCGGATCAGGAAAGAGTTGAGACGAAGGAAGGGGTCTTATGTTGCAAAGCTTATTTATAATTATCGATTGTGCATTATTTTAGTAAAATTAATATATTTTTTTAACTATTCATAAAACATCTAGGAAGGGAGCTTATATTTTTTTTACCTCATGAATATCCATGTCACTCAACCCAAGGTTCACCTTCCTTACCTTGATCTTACTTACTACCAAGTTGAGGTCAAGAAAAAACTGAGATGAAGGAATGGGTTAAACTTTATTTTCAGAATTGTCATCTTTAAATTTAGTGTTGAGTTCAAAATTAATAAGTTTTTAAATAAAACATAAACTAAAAAAAATGCAAAGAAAATGAGACACAAACCTTAAAAAATGACATTGGCCTATTAAGAAGGGGGCTTATGTTTTTTTTAAATTAGAAGCATTCCCCACGACCGAACCCAACACTTGTCTGTCTTACCTTGGTCTTACTTACTGCCAAGTTGGAATTAGGAAAGAGTTGTGGTGAAGGAAAGGGGGCTTATGTTGCAAGGGTTATTTATAATTATCGATTGCGCATTATTTTAGAAAAAATCATAGTATTTTTTTAAATATTCATAAAACATTTACACAAACTGTATGAGGAAATCAAGAAGCAAGAAGAGTTTGAAGCATTATTAGCCAGAAGGTTACCGAGAGACAAAGGCAAGTATAAAGGAAAGCTACCTTTAAAATGTTTCAATTGTGATAAAATAGGACATATGGCTTCTAACTGTCCTGACAAAGAATTTAGTGAAAAGAGAGAATACCGAGATAACAAGCAGAAAGACAACCAATATAGAGGACACTAAGACTTCAGAAGGAGAGACAGAAAGACATGCCTAGTAGCTGATGAAGAATCCAATGATGACAAATCTGATGAAACTGATACAGAGGAAGTTGTTTATGTGGCTATTAAAGATGGATCCGATGAAGAAAGATATGAAGAAAAAGCCCTAATATCTCACATAAATAATAATGATTCTTGGATCATAGACAGTGGATGCTCACATCATATGACAGGTGATAAACACAAGTTTGTTAAATTAGAAGACTATGATGGAGGTTATGTAAGATTTGGTAATGATGCACCATTTCCGGTGAAAGGTAAAGGATCTAGAACACTTCTTGACAATGCTAAATGTGATGATGTATACTGGGTTGAAGGTTTGAAATACAATTTGTTGAGTGTAGCACAGCTAAACAATATAGGATACCGAATAAAATTTTAGAAAGGAATTGTCAAAGTTTATGACAAGCATGGAAAGTTAGCTGCTACTGGGACACAAACAAAAGGTAATACATTTCATCTTGACTCAACTCGGACCAAGTGTCTTTATGCTAAGATAGATGATACCTAGTTATGGCATAAAAGGTTTTGTCACGTAAATTTTGATAATCTGATCAAAATAAGTAAGAAGCATCGAGTAAGAGGTCTACCCAATCTGGAAAACCTGAGAATGCTATGTGCCGAAGATGTCAAATAGGTAAGATGACAAGATCAAGCTTTACAAGTAAGTCCTACACTTCTAAAGGAATTTTAGATCTAGTACACACTGATCTTTGTGGTCCCATGAAAGTTCAAAGTTATTATGGTGATAAATATTTCATATTATTTGTGAATAATTACTCAAGGATGATGTCAGTAATGTTTTTAAAAGAAAAATCAGAAGCTTTTCAAATGTTTAAATGGTACAAGGCAAGAGTTGAAAATGAAACAGGAAGACAGTTGAAATGTCTTAGATCTGATAGAAGAAGAGAGTTCACTTCTGATGAATTTAACTTATTCTACAATGATCATGGTATAAAAAGGCAAGTGTCTACACCAAGAACACCACAGCAAAATGGGATAGCTGAGAGAAGAAACAGATCAATTGTAGATTGTGTCAGAACCCTGATGATAGAAAAGAGGGTACCTCAAACATTTTGGAGAGAAGCAATTAGCACTGCAGTTTACACCTAGAACTGAGTTCAACTGAAGAAAGGAACTATGAAGACACCATATGAAATCTAGTATGACAAGAAACCTAATGTAAGTTATTTTAAAATCTTTGGAAGTAGATGCAATGTTCACAAAGATGACAGAAATGGAAAGTTTGATCAAAAAAGTGAGGAAGGAACATTTCTTGGTTATTCTTCTCGAAGTAAAGCATTTAAATGTCTGATCAAATCATCTTACAAAATAGTAGAAAGTGCAAATTTGAAAATTGATGAATTTGCATAAAGAAATGATGAAGGAAATTCCAAAGAACTAGAAGATTATGAAGAATTTGTTTATGTTCAATCAAGAAGTCCTACGGAAAAAACTGCTAGAGAAAATGAAGATAATGTCTAGTAACCAAGTGATGAAGAAGATCATACAGAGCCTATCGAGCCTATATTAGCCAAATATGTCAGAAGACATCATGCATCAAGTCAAATTATTGGAGATAAAGATGATCCAGTGATGACAAGGAACAAACTGAGACAGAACACATGTCTGATATCTGAATTTGAACCGAGAATAGTAAAAACGGCATTTAACAGTGAAGATTGGGTAAATGCTATGACAGAAGAGATTGATCAAATCAAGAAGAATGACACATAGACACTGATCCCAAGACCGAAAGACAAAAATGTAATCGGTACAAAGTGGATTTTCAGAAACAAGCTAAATGAAAAAGGTGATGTCATTTGCAACAAAACAAGACTAGTTTGCAAAGGTTATGCTCAGGAAGAAGGAATAGATTATGGTGAGACTTTTGCACCTATGGCTAGACTTGAGGGAGTAAGAACATTGTTGGCATACTGCTTTCAAAAATTTCAAGGTATATCAAATGGATGTTAAATCTGCATTTTTTAATGCTATACTAGAAGAAGTCTATATTGAACAACCTAGAAGATTTGTTGAAGATAAGAGTAAAGATCAAGTATGTAAACTAAACAAAGCTTTATATGGTCTGAAACAAGCAGCTGGAGCATGGTATGAGAGACTGCACTCTTACTTAATCAAAATTGGTTTTATAAGGACAAGTGAAAACAACATTATGTACATGAAGAATGATGAGGACAATGGAATACTAATCTCAGCCATATTTGTTGATGACATTATATTTTGTGGAAATGACTTTCTATGCAAAAACTTTGGTAATGAAATGTGCAAAAAATTTGAGATGTCAGTAATTGGTGAGACAGAGTATTTTATAGGTTTACAGATACTGCAAATAAAAGATGAGATTTTCATTATTCAATCCAAGTACATAAAGGAAATCTTGAAGAAATTTGGAATGGAGGATTCCAAACTAGTAAGTACTCCTATGACTACCAATTGTAAATTATCAAAGAATGATGAATTTGCATCTGTTGATGAGACACTTTACCGATCTATGATTGGAAAGTTGCAATATGTTGTGCACAGTAGACCGGATATAGCACATGCAGTAGGTATTGTTGCAAGATTCTCTGCAGATCCCAAAGAAACACATATGACAGCAATTAAGAGAATTTTCAGATACCTGAGAGGCACTGAAGATTATGGCTTAGTATATGAAAAGAGGAATGATTTTGATTTAAAATTTTATACTAATGTTGATTGGGCGGGCAACATAGATGACAAGAAAAGCACAAGTGGTGGAACTTTCTTTTTGGGAGAAAGACTAGTAAGTTGGCTTATCAAGAAACAAGGATGCATTTCATAGTCAACAGCTGAAGCTGAATATGTTGTTGTAGCATTGAATTGTACCAATATAGTATGGATCAAGCAACTGTTGGAAGATATAAATGAAAAAGTTACCGAGCCAGTAACTATATTCTGTGATAATACGAGTGCCATTAACATTTCAAAGAATCTGGTAATGCACTCTAAGACAAAGCATATATCTATAAAGTATCATTATCTCAGAGAAGAAGTTCAAGAGAAAAAAGTTGTGTTGGAATATATCAGTTCAAAGGAACAAATAGCAGACATCTTCACAAAGCCACTACCAAGGGACACTTTTGAGTATCTCAGAAGCAAGTTAGGGGTCCTACCCCTATCTTCTACTCACTGACATAGTTCGGTGAAAGAAATCAATTCAATGAATCTACAGAATATTATGTGTGGATTGATGTTGATTTACACACTTTAGAAGGTTTTCTAAAAGTGTGCAGGAAATAGTGAATAGAGACAAGTTGCTCTGACCGAGACTGAGATGATACATAGCAAGGCAAATCACTTCACAAGGGAAGAAATCATTATTTAGTTCTTTTACTTTTTGACATTGTTGTCAAAGGGGGAGAAGACTAAATGGTAAAGTCCTAAATGATGAAAATAAAAAAAGACTAAAGACAGGAGAAGAAGATTACAAAGGGGAGAAGACTCAATGCAAGAGAACGCCTAGAAGACTTCAGAAGATTTTAACAGCTCAAGGATAACAAGAAAAGTCTAACAGCAATCTGAATCCGAATCAATTTGAATATCTTGTTGGTATTACCATTTAATTGTTGGTTTTGCCATCAATGCCAAAGGGGGAGATTGTTGGCATTTCAATAGAAGGAGATTATTGATATTCATTAAGGATATTGAGAAGGTTGTTGAAGATTATTTGATATAATTGAAAAATGATGATAACTATCTTTATAACATTATTTTGTCATTGATGTCAAGAAATTGATTTTCTGATTCAGTATGATGTTGCCATATCTTGAGAAGATTGATTTGAAAAGAATTAAGATGTTGGTAAAAGACACAAAAAAAATGTGATGAATAAGGGGAGAAATAAGTTATTCAATGGGCAACTATTACCGAGTTAGACAATGATGAGATCATGATGTTTAGATTGTTTTGATATCCTACAAATGTTGTTGATTGTAAGGTTAATACTATACTATGTCACCGAGCAAAGAACCTAGTCGGTAAACCCTAAGGTTATCGATATCGGTTAATGAAAGCGGAATGTCTACTGAGTAAAGTTTAGTATTTACCGAATTGCAACCGAGTTATGACAGATCGCATTGGATGGATAAAAGCATTATTTAATGAAGGACAATGATGAGCTGGAGATGTATAAATGATTGGTATGTCGCGCATGAAGTTTGCTAAGGATCTATGGCAATGGAAAGTCAAGAGGAAGATCTACATCACAGATTGAACCGCAATAAACTTGTGCAAGTTCCAAGAAAGGAATGCAAATCACTAGGCGAGGTAAAACGTTTTCAAATTGAAGGAAACATTGAACCTGGTCAAGTTTGAAGATGTGATGGCTAAGATTGATTATGGGAAATGTGATCAAAGAGATTAAGTGGTTAAAATTGTTTATAAATAAGGAATTGTTGATAAACAATGCATGCGGGGAAGTGTAAGCACAGGGATGCTACATAGTGATTACCGAGCACAGAAGCTTGAAGACCTGTTTTGTATAACAGAGTAAGGAGCCCAACAGAGGGACAAAATAAGTCCTATGACAAGATTGTTTTGAGCAAATAAGAATCTGCTTTAGCATTTTAGATGTGAAATTGCAGATATATATTATTATTATTGTTTATTCTGTAAGTAACAGGAAATCTCTTAACCGAGTGGACCTAATAGTCTTATTTGTAAATCCTCTAGCAAGGTGACATTCTAGTTGAGTGTTTGAAATCCTTTAACAAGGTCACTTCTAACAAAGTGAAGATCCTAACAGATCTGAGGGAAATCCTTTAACCGGGTCACATCTAGCAATGTGTTTGTAATCTTTAACAGGATTTGTTTTTAACCGAACATACTCTAGAAAAGTATATTTCTTAGTGGGTTAGAAATCTCACAATGGTTTTTCCCTATTTGGGTTTCCGTGTTAAATTTGGTGTTATATGTGTTATGATGATTATGTGTTTATGAGTTTACATGTTCCCAAAATTAATAAATTCTTAAATAAAACGTAAACTTAAAAAACGCAAAAAAAATGAGGCACAAACCTTAAAAAATCCTCTTCTTGGCCTATTAAGAAAAGGGGGATTATGTTTTTTTTAAAATTGGATTCATTTCCCACGACCTAGCCCAACATCTATTCACCTTACCTTGGTCTTACTTACTACCAAGTTGGGGTTGGGAAAGAGTTGAGACGAAGGAAGGGGTCTTATGTTGCAAAGCTTATTTATAATTATCGATTGTGCATTGTTTTAGTAAAATTTATATATATTTTTTAACTATTCATAAAACATCTAAGAAGGGAGCTTATGTTTTTTTTTACTTTTTGAATATCCCTGTAACTCACCCCAAAGCGCACCTGCCTTACCATGGTCTTATCACCTGCCAAGTTGGGGTCGAGAAAAAACTGAGATGAAAAAATGGGTTAAACTTTATTTTCAGAATTGTCATTATTAAATTTAGTGTTGAGATAAAAATTAATAAGTTTTTAAATAAAACATAAACTAAAAAAAATGCAAAGAAAGCGAAACACAAACCTTAAAAAATGACTTTGACCTATAAAAAAAAGGGCTTATGTTTTTTTTTTAAATTAGAAGCATTCCCCACGACCCAACCCAACACTTGTCTGTCTTACCTTAGTTTTACTTACTGCCAAGTTGGGGTTAGGAAAAAGTTGAGGCGAAGGAAAGGGGCTTATGTTGCAAGGGTTATTTATAATTATCGATTGTGCATTATTTTAGAAAAAATTATTTTATTTTTTTAAATATTCATAAAATATTTAAGAAGGGGGCTTATGTATTTTTTATATTTAAAGTATCCCCATGATTCAGCCCAAGGCTCGTTTACCTTACCTTATTCTTACTTACTGCCAAATTGGGATCAAGAAGAAGCTCAGGCAAAAGAAGGGGGCTAAAATTTATTTTCAGAATGCTGATTTTTAAATTTAGTGTTAAGATCAAAATCAATAATTCTTTTAAATAAAACATAAACTTAAAAAAATTCACAAAAAATGACAGACAAATCTTAAAAGATGACTTTGGCCTATTAAGAAGGCGGCTTATGTTTTTTTAAAATTAGAAGCATTCTCCACGACCCAGCATACCATATGTTTGTTTCACCTTCGTCTTACTCGTTATCAAGTTGAGGTCATGAAGGAGTTGGGGAGAATGAAGAGGAATTATGTTGCCAGGGATATTTATGTGTATCGATTGTGCATTATTTTACTAACAATTCATACTTTTTAAAAAAATATTCATAAAACATTTAAAAGGGGGTTTATGTTTTTTTTAAACCTCTAGAATATCTTCGTGATTCAGCGCAAAGCTTGTCTACCTTACTATGGTTTTACTTACTACCAAGTTGGGGTAAACAATGAGTTGTGACGAAGGAAGAGGACTTATGTTGTGAGGCAAAATTAAGGGGCTATAATTTATTTTGAAAATTATGATTTTTATATTTAGTGTTGAGATCAAAATTAATAAATTTTTAAACAAAACGTAAATTAACAAAAATACAAAAAAAATCAGACACGAACCTTAAAAAAAATGGCCTTGGCCTATTAAGGAGGGATTGTGTTTTTTTTTTTTAAATTGGATGCATTCCCCTTGACCCAGCCCAATATATATCTAATTTACCTTGGTTTTACTTACTGCCAAGTTGGGGTCGGGAAAAAGTTAAGGTGAAGGAACGGGTCTTATGCTGCAAAGTTTATTTATAATTATCGATTGTGCATTATTTTAGTAAAATTTATATATTTTTTAAAAATATTTATAAAACAATTTGGAAGGGAGCTTATGTTATTTTTACCTCTAAAATAACCCTGTGACTCAGCCCAAGACTCATCTATCTTACCTTGGTCGGTCTTACTGCCAAGTTGGGGTCAAGAAAAAAGCTGACATGAAGGAATAGGTTAAAATTTATTTTCACAATTGTCATTATTAAATTTAATGTTGAGATAAAAAATAATAAGTTCTTAAGTAAAACATAAACTAAAAAAATGCAAATAAAACAAGACACAAACCTTAAAAAATGACTTTCACCTATTAAGAAGCGGGCTTATATTATTTTTTAAATTAGAAACATTCTCCACGACCTAACCCAACGTTTGTCTGTCTTACCTTGGTCTTATTTACTACCTAGTTGGGGTCAGGAAAGAGTTGAGGCGAAGGAATGGGCCTTATGTTGCAAAGGTTATTTATAATTATCGATTGTGTATTATTTTAAAAAAATTCATAAAACATTATCGATTGTGTATTATTATTTTAAATATTCATAAAACATTTAATAAAGAGGATTATGTATTTTTATCCTAAATTTATCCATGTGATTTAGCCCAAGGCTCGTTTGCCTTACCTTGGTCTTAGTTACTGCCAAGTTGGGGTCAAGAAGAAGCTCAAGCGAAAGAAGGGCGCTAAAATTTATTTTTAAATTAGAAGCATTCCCCACGACCCAACCCAACACTTATCTGTCTTACCTTAGTTTTACTTACTGCCAAGTTGGGGTTAGGAAAGAGTTGAGGCGAAGGAAGGGGACTTATGTTGCAAGAGTTATTTATAATTATCGATTGTGCATTATTTTTAAAAAAAAAAAATTATTTTTTTAAATATTCATAAAACATTTAAAAAGGGGGCTTATGTATTTTTTACCTTTAAAGTATCCCCGTGATTCAGCCCAAGGCTCGTCTACCTTACCTTGTTCTTACTTACTGCCAAGTTGGGGTCAAGAAGAAGCTCAGGCAAAAGAAGAGGGCTAAAATTTATTTTCAGAATGCTGATTTTTAAATTTAGTGTTAAGATCAAATTAATAATTTTTTTAAATAAAACATAAACTTAAAAAAATTCAAAACAAACGACACACAAATCTTAAAAGATGACTCTGGCCTATTAAAATGGCGGCTTATATTTTTTTTAAATTAGAAGCATGCCCATGACCCAGCCTACCATATGATCATTTTACCTTCGTCTTACTTGTTGTCAATTTGGGGTCATGAAGGAGTTGGGGAAAACGAAAAGGAATTATGTTGCCAGAGATATTTATGTGTATCGATTGTGCATTATTTTACTAACAATTCATATTTTTTTTAAAAATATTCATAAAACATTTAAAATGGGGTTTATGTTTTTTTTTAAACCTCTAGAGTATCTTCGTGATTCAACACAAAGCTTGTCTACCTTACCATGGTTTTACTTACTGCCAAGTTGGGGTAAAAAATGAGTTGTGACGAAGGAAGGGGGCTTATGTTAGGAAAAATTAAGGGGCCATAATTTATTTTGAGAATTATGACTTTTATATTTAGTGTTGAGATCAAAATTAATAAATTTTTAAACAAAACGTAAATTAATAAAAATGCAAAAAAAATCAGACACGAACCTTAAAGAAAATGGCCTTGGCCTATTAAGAAGGAGGGATTATGTTTTTTTTTTATAAATTGGATGCATTCCCCTTGACCCAACCCAATATATGTCCAATTTACCTTGGTTTTACTTACTGCCAAGTTGGGGTCGGGAAAAAAATCAGGTGAAAGAACAGGTCTTATGCTGCAAAGTTTATTTATAATTATCGATTGTGCATTATTTTGGTAAAATTTATATATTTTTTTTAAATATTTATTTAAAAAATTGGAAGGAAGCTTATCTTATTTTTACCTCTAAAATAACCCTGTGACTCAGCCCAAGACTCATCTGCCTTACCTTGGTCTTACTTACTGCCAACTTGGGGTCAAGAAAAAAGCTGAGATGAATGAATGGGTTAAAATTTATTTTCACAATTGTCATTATTAAATTTAGTGTTGAGATAAAAAATAAAAAGTTCTTAAATAAAACATAAACTAAAAAAATGCAAATAAAACAAGACACAAATCTTAAAAAATGACTCTGACCTATTAAGAAGGGGGGTTATATTTTTTTTTAAATTAGAAACATTCCCCACGACCCAACCCAACATTTGTCTGTCTTACCTTGGTCTTATTTATTGCCTAGTTGGGATCACGAAAGAGTTGAGGCGAAGAAATGGGGCTTATGTTGCAAAGGTTATTCATAATTATCAATTGTGTATTATTTTAAAAAAATTCATAAAATATTATTGATTGTGTATTATTTTTTTAAATATTCATAAAACATTTAAGAACGGGGCTTATGTATTTTTTACTTTGAAAGCATCCATGTGATTTAGTCCAAGGCTCGTCTGCCTTACCTTGGTCTTACTTACTGCCAAGTTGGAGTCAAAAAGATGCTCAAGCGAAAGAAAGACGCTAAAATTTATTTTTAAGTTAGAAGCATTCCCCACGACCCAACCCAACACTTGTCAATCTTACCTTGGTTTTACTTATTGCCAAGTTGGGGTTAGGAAAGAGTTGAGGCGAAGGAAGGGGGCTTATGTTGCAAGGGTTATTTATAATTATCGATTGTGCATTATTTTAGAAAAACCATTTTATTTTTTTAAATATTCATAAAATATTTAAGGAGGCTTATGTATTTTTTACCTTTAAAGTATCCCCGTGATTCAGCCCAATGTTCGTCTGCCTTATCTTGGTCTTACTTACTGCCAAGTTGGGGTCAACAAGAAGCTCAGGCAAAAGAAGGGGGCTAAAATTTATTTTCTGAATGCTAATTTTAAAATTTAGTGTTAAAATCAAAATTAATAAATTTTTTAAACAAAACATAAACTTAAAAAAATTCAAAAAAAACGACACACAAATCTTAAAATATGACTTTGGCCTATTAAGAAGGAGGCTTATGTTTTTTTAAAATTAGAAACATTCCCCACGACCCAGCCTACCATATGTTCGTTTTACCTTCGTCTTACTTGTTGTCAAGTTGGGGTCATGAAGGAGTTGGGAAGAACGAAGAGGAATTATGTTGCCAGGGATATTTATGTGTATCGATTGTGCATTATTTTACTAACAATTCATACTTTTTAAAAAAATATTCATAAAACATTTAAAAGGGGGTTTATGTTTTTTTTTTAACCTCTAGAGTATCTTCGTGATTCAGTGCAAAGCTTGTCTACCTTACCATGGTTTTACTTACTGCCACGTTGGGATAAACAATGAGTTGTAACGAAAGAAGGGGGCTTATGTTGTGAGGCGAAATTAAGGGGCTACAATTTATTTTGAGAATTATGATTTTTATATTTAGTGTTAAGATCAAAATTAATAAATTTTTAAACAAAACGTAAATTAACAAAAATGCAAAAAAAATCAGACACGAACCTTAAAGAAAACGGCCTTGGCCTATTAAGAAGGAGGGATTGTGTTTGTTTTTTTTAAATTGGATGCATTCCTCTTGACCCAACCCAATATTTGTCCAATTTACCTTGGTTTTGCTTACTGCCAAGCTGGAGTCGAGAAAAAGTTGAGGTGAAGGAACGGGTCTTATGCTGCAAAGTTTATTTATAATTACCGATTGTGCATTATTTTAGTAAATTTATATATTTTTTAAAAATATTAATAAAAAAATTTGGAAGAGATCTTATGTTATTTTTACCTCTAAAATAACCCTGTGATTCAGCCCAAGATTCATCTGCCTTACCTTGGTCTTACTTACTACCAAGTTGGGGTCAAGAAAAAAGCTTAGATGAAGGAATGGGTTAAAATTTATTTTCACAATTGTCATTATTAAATTTAGTATTGAGATAAAAAATAATAAGTTCTTAAATAAAACGTAAACTAAAAAAATGAAAATAAAACAAGACACAAACCTTAAAAAATGACTTTGACCTATTAAGGGGGCTTATATTTTTTTTAAATTAGAAGCATTCCCCACGACCCAACCCAACGTTTGTATGTCTTATCTTAGTCTTATTTACTGCCTAGTTGGGGTCAGCAAAACGTTAAGGCGAAGGAAATGGGGCTTATGTTGCAAGAGTTATTTATAATTATCGATTGTGTATTATTTTTAAAAAATTCATAAAACATTATCGATTGTGTATTATTTTTTCAAATATTCATAAAACATTTAAGAACGGGGCTTATGTATTTTTTACCTTGAAAGTATCTATGTGATTTAGCCCAAGGCTCGTCTGCCTTACCTTGCTCTTATTTACTGCCAAGTTGGGGTCAAGAAGAAACTCAAGCGAAAGAAGGGCGCTAAAATTTATTTTTAAATTAGAAGCATCCCCCACGACTCAACCCAACACTTGTCTGTCTTACCTTGGTTTTACTTACTGCCAAGTTGGGGTTAGAAAAGAGTTGAGGCGAAGGAAGGTAGGCTTATGTTGCAAGGGTTATTTATAATTATCGATTGTGCATTATTTTAGAAAAATTTCGTTTTATTTTTTTAAATATTCATAAAACATTTAAGAAGGGGGCTTATGTATTTTTTACCTTTAAAGTATCCCCGTGATTCAGCCCAAAGCTTGTCTGCCTTACCTTGGTCTTACTTACTACCAAGTTGGGGTCAAGAAGAAGCTCGAACAAAAGAGGGCGACTAAAATTTATTTTCAGAATGCTGATTTTTAAATTTAGTGTGAAGATCAAAATTAATAATTTTTTTAAATAAAACATAAACTTAGAAAAATTCAAAAAAAAGACACACAAATCTTAAAAGATGACTTTGGCCTATTAAAAAGGCGGCTTATGTTTTTTTAAAATTAGAAGCATTCCCCACAACCCAGCCTACCATATGTTCGTTTTACTTTCGTCTTACTTGTTGTCAAGTTGGGGTCATGAAGGAGTTGGGGAGAACGAAGAGGAATTATGTTGTCAGGGATATTTATGTGTATCGATTGTGCATTATTTTAATAACAATTCATACGTTTTAAAAAAATATTCATAAAACATTTAAAAGGGGGTTTATGTTTTTTTTTAACCTCTAGAGTATCTTCGTGATTCAGCCCAAAACTTGTATACCTTACCATGGTTTTACTTACTGCCAAGTTGTGGTAAACAATGAGTTGCGACGAAGGAAGGGGGCTTATGTTGTGTGGTGAAATTAAGGGCTATAATTTATTTTGAAAATTATGAATTTTATATTTATTGTTGAGATCAAAATTAATAAATTTTAAAACAAAACGTAAATTAACAAAAATGCAAAAAAAATCAGACACGAACCTTAAAAAAAAATGGCCTTGACCTATTAAGAAGGAGGAATTATTTTTATTTTTTTTAAATTGGATGCATTCCCCTTGACCCAGCCCAATATATGTCCAATTTACCTTGGTTTTGCTTGCTGCCAAGTTGGGGTCGGGAAAAATTTGAGATGAAGGAACGGGTCTTATGCTGCAAAGTTTATTTATAATCATCGATTGTGCATTATTTTAATAAAATTTATATATTTTTTTAAAATATTTATTAAAAAATTTGGAAGGGAGCTTATGTTATTTTTACCTCTAAAATAACCCTGTGACTCAACCCAAGACTCGTCTGCCTTACCTTGGTCTTACTTACTGCCAAGTTACAGTCAAGAAAAAAACTATGATGAAGGAATGGGTTAAAATTTATTTTTACAATTGTCATTATTAAATTTAGTGTTGAGATAAAAAATAATAAGTTCTTAAATAAAACATAAACTAAAAAAATGCAAATAAAACAAGACACAAACTTTAAAAAATGACTTTGACCTATTAAGAAGGGGCCTTATATTTTTTAAAAAATTAGAAACATTCCCCACGACCCAACCTAACGTTTGTCTGTCTTACCGTGGTCTTATTTACTGCCTAGTTGGGGTCAAGAAAGAGTTGAGGCGAAAGGATGGGTCTTATGTTGCAAGAGTTATTTATAATTATCGATTGTGTATTATTTTCAGAATATTGATTTTTAAATTTAGTGTTAAGATCAAAATTAATTATTTTTTTAAATAAAATATGAACTTAAAAAAAATTTAAAAAAAATGACACAAATCTTAAAAGATGACTTTGGCCTATTAAAACGGCGGCTTATGTTTTTTTTAAATTAAAAACATTCCCCACGACCCAACCTAACATATATTCGTTTTACCTTCGTCTTACTTGTTGTCAAGTTGGGGTCATGAACGAGTTGGGGAGAATGAAGAGGAATTATGTAGCCAAGGATATTTATGTGTATCGATTGTGCATTATTTTACTAACAATTCATACTTTTTAAAAAAATATTCATAAAACATTTAAAAGGGTGTTTATGTTTTTTTTTAACTTCTAGAGTATCTTCGTGATTCAAAGCAAAGCTTGTGTACCTTACCATGGTTTTACTTCCTGCCAAGTTGGGGTAAACAATGAGTTGTGATGAAAGAAGGGGGTTTATGTTGTGAAACGAAATTAAAGGGCTATAATTTATTTTGAGAATTATGATTTTTATATTTAGTGTTGAGATCAAAATTAATAAATTTTTAAACAAAACATAAATTAACAAAAATGAAAAAACAAATCAGACACGAACCTTAAAGAAAAATGGCATTGGCCTATTAAGAAGAAGGGATTGTGTTTTTTCTTTTTAAATTGGATGCATTCCCCTTGACCCAGCCCAATATATGTCCAATTTACCTTGGTTTTACTTACTGTCAAATTGGGATCGAGAAAAAGTTGAGGTGAAGGAACGGGTCTTATGCTGCAAAGTTTATTTATAATTATCGATTGTGCATTATTTTAGTAAAATTTATATATTTTTTTAAAATATTTGTAAAAAAATTTGAAAGGGAGCTAATGTTATTTTTACCTCTAAAATAACCCTATGATTCAGCCCAAGACTCATCTGCCTTACCTTGGTCTTACTTACTGCCAAGTTGGGGTCAAGAAAAAAGCTGAGATGAAAGAATGGGTTAAAATTTATTTTCACAACTGTCATTATTAAATTTAGTGTTGAGATAAAAAATAATTTCTTCAATAAAACATAAACTAAAAAAATGCAAATAAAACAAGACACAAACCTTAAAAAATGACTTTGACCTATTAAGAAGGGTGCTTATATTTTTTTTTAAATTGGAAACATTCCCCACGACCCAACTCAACGTTTGTCTGTCTTACCTTGCTCTTATTTACTACCTAGTATGGGTCACGAAAGAGTTGAGGCGAAAAAATGGGACTTATGTTGCAAGGGTTATTCATAATTATCGATTGTGTATTATTCTAAAAAAATTCATAAAACATTATCGATTGTGTATTATATTTTTAAATATTCATAAAACATTTTAAAATGGGGCTTATGTATTTTTTACTTTGAAAGTATCCATGTGATTTAGCCCAAGGCTCGTCTCCCTTACCTTGGTCTTACTTACTGCCAAGTTGGAGTCAAGAAGAAGCTCAAGCGAAGGAAGGGCGCTAAAATTTATTTTTAAATTAGAAGCATTCCCCACGACCCAACCCAACACTTGTCTGTCTTACCTTGGTTTTACTTATTGCCAAGTTGTGGTTAGGAAAGAGTTGAGGCGAAGGAAGGGGGGCTTATATTGCAAGGGGTTATTTACAATTACCGATTGTGCATTATTTTAGAAAAATTTCTTTTTATTTTTTTAAATATTCATAAAACATTTAAGAAGGGGGCTTATGTATTTTTTACTTTTAAAGTATCCCCGTCATTCAGCCCAAGGTTCATCTGCCTTACCTTGGTCTTACTTACTGCCAAGTTGGGGTCAAGAAGAAGCTCAAGCAAAAGAGGGCGGCTAAAATTTATTTTCAGAATGCTGATTTTTAAATTTAGTGTTAAGATCAAAATTAATAATTTTTTTAAATAAAACATAAACTTAAAAAAATGACACAAATTTTAAAAGATGACTTTGGCCTATTAAAAAAGCGGCTTATGTTTTTTTAAAATTAGAAGCATTCCCCACAACCCAGCCTACCATATGTTCGTTTTACTTTCGTCTTACTTGTTGTCAAATTGGGGTCATGAAGGAGTTGGGGAGAACGAAGAGGAATTATGTTGCCAGGGATATTTATGTGTATCGATTGTGCATTATTTTAATAACAATTCATACTTTTTAAAAAAATATTCATAAAACATTTAAAAGGGGGTTTATGTTTTTTTTAACCTCTAGAGTATCTTCGTGATTCAGCGCAAAGTTTGTGTACCTTACCATGGTTTTACTTATTGCCAAGTTGGGGTAAACAATGAGATGTGACGAAGGAAGGGGGCTTATGTTGTGAGGCGGCTACAATTTATTTTGAGAATTATGATTTTTTTATTTAGTGTTAAGATCAAAATTAATAAATTTTTAAACAAAACGTAAATTAACAAAAATGTAAAAAAAATCAGACACGAACTTTAAAGAAAATGGCCTTGGCCTATTAAGAAGGAGGGATTGTGTTCTTTTTTTTTTAAATTGGATGCATTCCCCATGACCTAGCCCAATATTTGTCCAATTTACCTTGGTTTTGCTTACTGCCAAGCTGGAGTCGGAAAAAAGTTGAGGTGAAGGAATGGATCTTATGCTGCAAAGTTTATTTATAATTACCGATTGTGCATTATTTTAGTAAAATTTATATATTTTTTTAAAATATTTATAAAAAAATTTGGAAGGGAGCTTATGTTATTTTTACCTCTAAAATAACCCTATGACTCAGCCCAAGACTCATCTGCCTTACCTTGGTCTTACTTACTGCCAAGCTGGGGTCAAGAAAAAAGCTTAGATGAATGAATGGGTTAAAATTTATTTTCACAATTGTCAATATTAAATTTAGTATTGAGATAAAAAATAATAAGTTCTTAAATAAAACGTAAACTAAAAAAATGAAAATAAAACAAGACACAAATCTTAAAAAATGACTCTGACCTATTAAGAGTTGGGGAGAACGAAGAGGAATTATGTTGCCAGGGATATTTATGTTTATCGATTGTGCATTATTTTACTAACAATTCATACTTTTTAAAAAAAATTCATAAAACATTTAAAAGGGGGTTTATGTTTTTTTTTAACCTCTAGAGTATCTTCGTGATTCAGCCCAAAGCTTGTGTACCTTACCATGGTTTTACTTACTGCCAAGTTGGGGTAAACAATTAGTTGTGACGAAGGAAGGGGGCTTATGTTGTGAGGCGAAATTAAGGGGCTATAATTTATTTTGAAAATTATGATTTTTATATTTAGTGTTGAGATCAAAATTAATAAATTTTTAAACAAAACGTAAATTAACAAAAATGCAAAAAAAATCAGACACGAATATTAAAGAAAAATGGCGTTGGCCTATTAAGGAGGAGGGATTGTGTTTTATTTTAATAAATTGGACGCATTCCCCTTAACCCAACCCAATATATGTCCAATTTACCTTAGTTTTGCTTACTGCCAAGTTGGGGTTAGGAAAAACTTGAAGTGAAGGAACGGGTCTTATGCTGCAAGGTTTATTTATAATTATCGATTGTGTATTATTTTAATAAAATTTATATATTTTTTTAAAATATTTATAAAAAAATCTGGAAGGAAGCTTATGTTATTTTTACCTCTAAAATAATCCTGTGACTCAGCCCAAGACTCGTCTGCCTTACCTTGGTCTTACTTACTGCCAAATTAAAGTCAAGAAAAAAGTTATGATAAAGGAATGGGTTAAAATTTATTTTCACAATTGTCATTATTAAATTTAGTGTTGAGATAAAAAATAATAAGTTCTTAAATAAAACATAAACTAAAAAAATGAAAATAAAACAAGACACAAACTTTAAAAAATGACTTTGACCTATTAAGAAGGGGGCTTATATTTATTTTTTAATTAGAAACATTCCCCACGACCCAACCCAACGTTTATTTGTCTTACCTTGGTCTTATTTACTGCCTAGTTGGTGTTAAGAAAGAGTTGAAGCGAAAGAATGGGGCTTATGTTGCAAGGGATATTTATAATTCTAAATTGTGTATTATTTTTAAAAAATTCATAAAACATTATCGATTGTGTATTATTTTTTAAAATATTCATAAAATATTTAAGAAGAAGGCTTATGTATTTTTTACTTTGAAAGTATCCATGTGATTTAGCCCAAAGCTCATATGCCTTACCTTGCTCTTACTTACTGCCAAGTTGGGGTCAAGAAGAAGCTCAAGCGAAGGAAGGGCGCTAAAATTTATTTTTAAATTAGAAGCATTCCCCACGACCCAACCCAACACTTGTCTACCTTACCTTGGTTTTACTTACTGCCAAGTTGGGGTTAGGAAATAGTTGAGGCGAAGGAAGGGGGCTTATATTGCAAGGGTTATTTATAATTATCAATTGTGCATTATTTTAAAAAAATTCATTTTATTTTTTTAAATATTCATAAAATATTTAAGAAGGGGGCTTATATATTTTTTACCTTTAAATTATCCCCGTGATTCAGCCCAAGATTCGTCTGCCTTACCTTGGTCTTACTTACTGCCAAGTTGGGGTCAAGAAGAAGCTCAAGCAAAAGAATGGGGCTAAAATTTATTTTCAGAATGCTGATTTTTAAATTTAGTGTTAAGATCAAAATTAATAATTTTTTTAAATAAAACATAAACTTAAAAAAATTCAAAAAAAATGACACACAAATCTTAAAAGATGACTTTGGGCTATTAAAAAGGCGGCTTCTGTTTTTTAAAATTAGAAGCATTCCCCATGACCGAGCCTACCATATGTTCGTTTTACCTTCGTCTTACTTGTTGTCAAATAGGGGTCATGAAGGAGTTGGGGAGAACGAAGAGGAATTATGTTGCCAGGGATATTTATGTGTATCGATTGTGCATTATTTTACTAATAATTCATACTTTTTAAAAAAATATTCATAAAACATTTAAAAGGGGATTTATGTTTTTTTTTAACCTCTAGAGTATCTTCGTGATTCAGCGCAAAGCTTGTCTACCTTACCATGGTTTTACTTACTGCCAAGTTGGAATAAACAATAAGTTGTGACGAAGGAAGGGGGCTTATGTTGTGAGGCGAAATTAAGGGGCTATAATTTAATTTGAAAATTATGATTTTTATATTTAGTGATGAGATCAAAATTAATAAATTTTTAAACAAAATGTAAATTAACAAAAATGCAAAAAAAATCAGACACGAACCTTAAACAAAAATGGCCTTGGCCCATTAAGGAGGGATTGTGTTTTTTCTTTTAAATTGGATGCATTCCCCTTGACCCAGCCCAATATATGTCCAATTTACCTTGGTTTTGCTTACTACCAAGTTGGGGTCGGGAAAAAGTTGAGGTGAAGGAACGGGTCTTCTACTGCAAAGTTTATTTATAATTATCGATTGTGCATTATTTTAATAAAATTTATATATTTTTTAAAAATATTTATAAAAAAATTTGGAAGCGAGCTTATGTTATTTTTACTTCTAAAATAACCCTGTGACTCAGCCCAAGACTCGTCTGTCTTACCTTGGTCTTACTTACTGCTAAGATGGGGTCAAAAAAAAAGCTGTGATGAAAGAATGGGTTAAAATTTATTTTCACAATTGTCATTATTAAATGTAGTGTTGAGATAAAAAATAATAAGTTCTTAAATAAAACATAAACTAAAAAAATGCAATTAAAACAAGACACAAACCTTAAAAAATGACTTTGACCTATTAAGAAAGGGTCTTTTTTTTAAAAAAAATTAGAAACATTCCCCACGACCCAACCCAACGTTTGTCTGTCTTACCTTGGTCTTATTTACTGCCTAGTTGGGGTCAGGAAAGAGTTGAGGCGAAAGAATGGGTCTTATGCTGCAAGGGTTATTTATAATTATCGATTATGTATTATTTTCAGAATGCTGATTTTTAAATTTAGTGTTAAAATCAAAATTAATAATTTTTTTAAATAAAATATAAACTTAAAAAAATTCAAAAAAAACGACACACAAATCTTAAAAGATGACTTTGGCCTATTAAGAAAGCGGCTTATGTTTTTTTTAAATTAGAAGCATTCCCCATGACCCAACCTACCATATGTTCGTTTTAACTTGGTCTTACCTCTAGAGTATCTTCGTGATTCAGCGCAAAGCTTGTCTACCTTACCATGGTTTTACTTACTACCAAGTTGGGGTAAACAATGAGTTGTGACGAAGGAAGGGGGTTTATGTTGTGAAGCAAAATTAAAGGGCTATAATTTATTCTGAGAATTATGATTTTTGTATTTAGTGTTCAGATCAAAATTAATAAATTTTTAAACAAAACATAAATTAACAAAAATGCAAAAAAAAATCAGACACGAACCTTAAAGAAAATGGCCTTGGCCTATTAAGAAGGAGTTGTGTTTTTTTTTTTAAATTGGATGCATTCCCTTCACTCAGCCCAATATATGTCCAATTTACCTTGGTTTTACTTACTGTCAAGTTGGGGTCGAGAAAAAGTTGAGTTGAAAGAACAGGTCTTATGCTGCAAAGTTTATTTATAACTATCGATTGTGCATTATTTTAGTAAAATTTATATATTTTTTTTAAATATTTATAAAAAAAATTGGAAGGGAGCTAATGTTATTTTTACCTCTAAAATAACCCTGTGATTTAGCCCAAGACTCATATGCCTTACCTTGGTCTTACTTACTTCCAAGTTGGGGTCAAAAAAAAAGATGAGATGAAGCAATGGGTTAAAATTTATTTTCACAACTGTCATTATTAAATTTAGTGTTGAGATAAAAAATAATTTCTTAAATAAAACATAAACTAAAAAAATGCAAATAAAACAAGACACAAACCTTAGAAAATGACTTTGACCTATTAAGAAGGGGGCTTATATTTTTTTTCAAATTAGAAATATTCCCCACCACCCAACCCAACGTTTGTCTATCTTACCTTGGTTTTATTTACATCCTAGTTGGAATCAGGAAAGAGTTGAGGCGAAGGAATGGGGCTTATGTTGCAAGGGTTATTTATAATTATCGATTGTGTATTATTTTTAAAAACTTCATAAAACATTATCCATTGTGTATTATTTTTTTAAATATTCATAAAACATTTAAGAAGGGGGCTTGTGTATTTTTTACCTTGAAAGTATCCATGTGATTTAGCCCAAGGCTCATCTGTCTTACCTTGGTCTTACTTACAACCAAGTTGGGGTCAAAAAGAAGCTCAAGCGAAAGAAGGGCGCTAAAATTTATTTTAAATTAAAAGCATTCCCCACGACCCAACCCAACACTTGTTTGTCTTACCTTGGTTTACTTACTGCCAAGTTGGGGTTAGGAAAGAGTTGACGCAAAGGAAGGGGGCTTATGTTGCAAGGGTTATTTATAATTATCGATTGTGCATTATTTTAGAAAAAATCATTTTATTTTTTTAAATATTCATAAAATATTTAAGAAATGGGTTTATATATTTTTTACCTTTAAAGTATACTTAAGACTCAACCCAAGGCTCGTCTGTCTTACCTTGGTCTTACTTACTGGCAAGTTAGGGTCAAGAAGAAGCTCAGGCAAAATAAGGGAGCTAAAATTTATTTTCAGAATACTGATTTTTAAATTTAGTGTTAAGATCAAAATTAATGTTTTTTTTAAATAAAACATAAACTTAAAAAAATTCAAAAAAAATGACACATAAATCTTAAAAGATGACTTTGGCCTATTAGAAAGGCGGCTTATGTTTATTTAAAATTAGAAGCATTCTCCACGACCCAGCCTACCATATGTTCGTTTTACCTTCGTCTTACTTGTTGTCAAGTTGGCGTCATGAAAGAGTTGGGGAGAACGAAGAGGAATTATGTTGCCAGGGATATTTATGTGTATCGATTGTGCATTATTTTACTAACAATTCATACTTTTTAAAAAAATATTCATAAAACATGTGAAAGGGGTTTATGTTTTTTTTTAACCTCTAGAGTATCTTCGTGATTCAACGCAAAGCTTGTCTACTTTACCATGGTTTTACTTACTGCCAAGTTGGGGTAAACAATGAGTTGTGGCTAAGGAAGGGGGCTTATGTTGTGAGGCGAAATTAAGGGGCTATAATTTATTTTGAGAATTATGATTTTTATATTTAGTGTTGAGATCAAAATTAATTAATTTTTAAACAAAACGTAAATTAACAAAAATGCAAAAAAAATCAAACACGAACCTTAAAGAAAATGGCCTTGGCCTATTAAGAAGGAGGGATTATGTCTTTTTCTTTTAAACTGGATGCATTCCCCTTGACCTAGCCCAATATTTGTCCAATTTACCTTGGTTTTGCCTACTGCCAAGTTGGGGTCGAGAAAAAATTGAAGTGAAAGAACGGTTCTTATGCTGCAAAGTTTGTTTATAATTATCGATTGTGCATTATTTTAGTAAAATTTATATATTTTTTTAAAATATTTATTAAAAAAATTGGAAGGGAGGTTATGTTATTTTTACCTCTAAAATAACCCTGTGACTCGGCCCAAGACTCATCTGCCTTACCTTGGTCTTACTTACTGCCAACTTCGGGTCAAGAAAAAAAGTTGAGATTAAGGAATGGGTTAAAATTTATTTTCACAATTGTCATTATTAAATTTAGTGTTGAGATAAAAAAAAAAAAAAAGTTCTTAAATCAAACATAAACTAAAAAAATGCAAATAAAAAATGACTTTGACCTATTAAGAAGGGGGCTTATATTTTTTTTAAATTAGAAACATTCCCCATGACCCAACCCAACATTTGTTTGTCTTACCTTGGTCTTATTTACTGCCTAGTTGGGGTGAGGAAAGAGTTGAGGCGAAGAAAATAGGGCTTATGTTGCAAGAGTTTTTTATAATTATCGATTGTGTATTATTTTAAAAAAATTCATAAAATATTATCGATTGTGTATTATTTTTTTAAATATTCAAGAAAATAGGGCTTATGTTGCAAGAGTTTTTTATAATTATCGATTGTGTATTATTTTAAAAAAATTCATAAAATATTATCGATTGTGTATTATTTTTTTAAATATTCATAAAACATTTAAGAAAGGGGCTTATGTATTTTTTACCTTGAAAGCATCCATGTGATTTAGCCCAAGGCTCGTCTGCCTTACCTTGGTCTTACTTAGTACCAAGTTGGGGTCAAGAAAAAGCTCAAGCGAAAGAAGGGCAATAAAATTTATTTTTAAATTAAAAGCATTCCCCACAACCCAACCCAACACTTGTCGGTCTTACCTTGCTTTTACTCACTGCCAGGTTGGGGTTAGGAAAGAGTTGAGGCGAAAGAAGGGGGCTTATGTTGCGAGGGTTATTTTTAATTATCGATTGTGTATTATTTTAGAAAAATTCATTTTATTTTTTTAAATATTCATAAAATATTTAAGAAGAGGGTTTATGTATTTTTTACCTTTAAAGTATCCCCGTAATTCAGCCCAAGGCTCGTCTGCCTTACCTTGGTCTTACTTGTTGCCAAGTGGGGGTCAAGAAAAAGCTCAAGCAAAAAAAGGCGGCTAAAATCTATTTTCAAAATGCTGATTTTTAAATTTAGTGTTAAGATCAAAATTAATAATTTTTTTAAATAAAACATAAACATAAAAAAATTCAAAAAAAACGACACACAAATCTTAAAAGATGACTTTGGCCTATTAAAAAGGCGGCTTATGTTCTTTTAAAATTAGAAGCATTCCCCACGACCCAGCCTACCATATGTTCGTTTTACCTTTGTCTTACTTGTTGTCAAGTGGGGGTAATGAAGGAGTTGGGGAGAACGAATAGAAATTATGTTGTCAAGGATATTTATGTGTATCGATTGTGCATTATTTTACTAACAATTCATACGTTTTAAAAAAATATTCATAAAACATTTAAAAGGGGGTTTATGTTTTTTTTTAACCTCTAGAGTATCTTCGTGATTCAACGCAAAGCTTGTCTACCTTACCATGGTTTTACTTAATGCCAAGTTGGGATAAACAAAGAGTTGTGACGAAGGAAGGTGGCTTATGTTGTGAGGCGAAATTAAGGGGCTACAATTTATTTTGAGAATTAGGATTTTTATGTTTAGTGTTGAGATCAAAATTAATAAATTTTTTTTAAAAATGCAAAAAAAATCAAACACGAACCTTAAAGAAAATGGCCTTGGCCTATTAAGGAGGGATTATGTTTTTTTTTTTTAAATTGGATGCATTCCCCTTGACCCAGCCCAATATTTGTCCAATTTACCTTGGTTTTGCGTACTGCCAAGTTGGAGTCGGGAAAAAGTTGAGGTCAAAGAACGGGTCTTATGCTGCAAACTTTATTTATAATTATCAATTGTGCATTATTTTAGTAAAATTTATATATTTTTTTAAAATATTTATAAAAAAATTTGGAAGGGAGCTTATGTTATTTTTACCTCTAAAATAACCCTGTGACTCAGCCCAAGACTCATCTGCCTTACCTTGGTCTTACTTACTGTCAAGTTGGGGTCAAGAAAAAAAGCTGAGATAAAGGAATGGGTTAAAATTTATTTTCACAATTGTCATTATTAAATATAGTGTTGAGATAAAAAATAATAAGTTCTTAAATAAAACATAAACTAAAAAAATGCAAATAAAACAAGACACAAACCTTAAAAAATGACTTTGACCTGTTAAGAAGGGGGCTTATATTTATTTTTAAATTAGAAACATTCTCCACGACTCAACCCAACGTTTGTCTATCTTACCTTGGTCTTATTTACTGCCTAGTTGGGGTCAGGAAAGAGTTGAGGCGAAGGAATAGGGCTTATGTTGCAAGGGTTATTTATAATTATTGATTGTGTATTATTTTTAAAAAATTCATAAAACATTATTGATTGTGTATTATTTTTTTAAATATTCATAAAACATTTAAGAAGTGGGCTTATATATTTTTTACCTTGAAAGTATCCATGTGATTTAACCCAAGGCTCATCTGCCTTTTCTTGGTCTTATTTACTACCAAGTTGGGGTCAAGAAGAAGCTCAAGTGAAGGAAGGGCACTAAAATTTATTTTTAAATTAGAAGCATTCCCCACGACCCAACCCAACACTTGTCTGTCTTACCTTGGTTTTACTTACTACCAAGTTAGAGTTAGAAAAGAGTTGAGGCGAAGGAAGGGGGCTTATGTTGCAAGGGTTATTTATAATTATTGATTGTGCATTATTTTAGAAAAATTCATTTTATTTTTTTAAATATTCATAAAATATTTAAGAAGGGAGCTTATGTATTTTTTTACCTTTAATGTATCCCCGTGATTCAGCCCAAGGCTCGTCTGCCTTACCTTGGTCTTACTTACTACCAAGTTGGGGTTAAGAAAAAGCTCAGGCAAAAGAAGTGGACTAAAATTTATTTTCAAAATGCTGATTTTTAAATTTAGTGTTAAGATCAAAATTAATAATTTTTTTAAATAAAACATAAACTTAAAAAAATTCAAAAGAAACGACACACAAATCTTAAAAGATGACTTTGGCCTATTAAGAAGGCAGCTTATATTTTTTTTAAATTAGAAGCATTCCCCACTACCCAGCCTACCATATGTTCGTTTTACTTTCGTCTTACTTGTTGTCAAGTTGGGGTCATGAAGGAGTTGGGGAGAACGAAGGGGAATTATGTTGCCAGGGATATTTATGTGTATCGATTGTGCATTATTTTACTAACAATTCATACTTTTCAAAAAAATATTCATAAAACATTTAAAAGGGGGTTTATGTTTTTTTTTAACCTCTAGAGTATCTTCGTGATTCAGCGCAAAGCTTGTGTACCTTACCATGGTTTTACTTACTGCCAAGTTGGGGTAAACAATGAGTTGTGACGAAGGAAGGGGGCTTATGTTGTGAGGCGAAATTAAGGGGCTATAATTTATTTTGAGAATTATGATTTTTATATTTAGTGTTGAGATCAAAATTAATAAATTTTTAAATAAAACATAAATTTGCAAAAATGCAAAAAAAATCAGACACGAACCTTAAAGAAAATGGCCTTGGCCTATTAAGGAGGGATTATGTTTTTAAAAAAAAAATTGGATGTATTCCCCTTGACCCAGCCCAATATTTGTCCAATTTACCTTGGTTTTGCTTATTGCCAAGTTGGGGTCGGGAAAAAGTTGAGGTGAAGGAACGGGTCTTATGCTACAAGGTTTATTTATAATGCATTACCCAAACACCACAATCGATCACTCGCACACGAAGTTCCACGAGTGTGATCTTTTTCAAATCCTAATATGATTTCTATCTCGTCAACCTCTAGAGGAGCCACCTGACTTGGCCCCACCCAAACCAAGATCCGTTCTTCCCACTTTTCAAGATTGTATTTCTCTTCACTATCTTGCAGTTTCCCTTGTGAATTTTCAATTATAGTGTAGAGTTCTTCAAGGAGGACACCACCACATCGTCTAGAGTCTATGCTTTAATTTTTTTCTTTGATCCTATGGAGGCCAATAGTCCTTTGTTTGAGGAAGTGCTTCCTGAATAGTCATGGGGGGGAGAGGTAATTCTTGTGGTCGCTCTTCTATTGTGAGATTGTGTACATAACCTCTTGGTCTTCTGAAAGCTGACAATTATACTTCGAGTCCACCAACTCTTGTTCCACACTAGAAATTTTTGGATATTGACTTCCAAATATCCCTAGGTGCAAAAGTATCATTCTCATAATAGAAAAAAGGTGCTCCTTGCATGAACACATTGATTTCCTCCAAGCGTGGCCCAATAGGTTTCGCAAGAACTCCAAAACCAATTAGACCCTTCGGACATAAATTAGAGACGTCACATCAGACACTCCAGACATTGTTTGTTTGTATTGCATACTATCTATCTATTTATCACCCTTAAACACTTTCCTCTGCCATTCTCCAATTGCTCTCTTCTAGGCAGCAGATAAGCTTGTTTCCATGTCATTCAAGATAATGCCTGCTTGCTTTCTTTTAGGAAATTTGCATGCAAGAGACTCTTCAACTTGTATGTTCTGCTTCCGTAGAGATATAAATTTTAATTCACGCTGAGATAATACTTAAATTAAATAAGCAATTGTAAAGAAAACATTTAGTCATTCGATGTTACATATTATATGATGGAAAGGTCCTAGACAATTCTTGGAGAAAGGAAACATCATTGATAATCATTTTTTGCAAATAACACTGAATCAAATAAATTAAAAATGTTTCATGTAATTTTTAAAAGTAGAACTCGTTCAATGCTTTCATGCACCGACGGTAAAGTCGTTCGACCCACATCATCTCTCGTCGTCGGAATTGCAACGACCACTAATGAAACGCCCGACAAGGATGCTGTGCATCCAACGGCACTCCTCTGTGAAAATTTTATACTTTTGTGTAGGAATTCCGATGACAGCCCAAGATGGCGACGGTATTCGTTCGCGGATTGAGCATGCATGGTGGTCGTCGGAAAGGTTGGGGTAATGTCGAAATTGCGACGACCACAAGGATAGTCAGAACTTCCGATACAAAGTTTTCGACGGTCGTTTTTGTCGGTAGTGCGACGAAATGTGGTCAGAAATCCGACGATTGGCCGTCGAAATCTTGACCCAAATGTACTAGTGGGCTATTTGATTACATGCTTTTGCAAATATCTCTTACTCATTTTTGGTAGGCTGTCGATGGAATGTTGGATCTGGAAACCACATTACACTAATGGTACAGGTTTTTGGGCGATTCTTCTTGGCTTAATTTCTTGGAGTTGGATATAATTGGTCTATTTCAGTTTTTTGACTCCCCTTGGTACAGATTTATGGGCTCCTTGGTGTCTCGGCATGATCTATTTGAGGAAATAATTTTTATGATGTCCACTTTTTAAATCTGTTGCTGCTCCCCGATCGATCAGTTGTTGAGCTCCTAGTTCTTCTCAAGGAAACTTTTATATAGTGCAACTCTTCATTTTGTAACCAACTGAGCCATAACTAGTTGAGGATTTTTTGTATCTAGGATATGTCATATGGACCTCTATATATAGGACAAATTGTATGGGTTTGGATGGGAATTCGGATCAACTGGATCCAGCTATTTTGTAAGGGTAGATTGGTTATTTGTTTACATGCAAGGCGACAACTAGAGGTTTTCTTGCGGGTTCTTTCGTGCCGGTATGCCTTTCGAATCCGATGTAAAAATTTCTAAAATTAATAAAAAAAATTTAGTGGCTTGTCCACTTTTATGGAAAAAAAAACAATTAATATTTTTTTTCAAATATTCATAAACCATTTAACAAGGGGGCTTATGTTTTTTTTTAACCTCTAGAGTATCCCTGTGGCCTAGCTCAAGGCCCGTCTGCCTTACCTTGGTCTTACTTACTGCCAAGTTGGAGTCAAGAAGAAGATGCGGTGAGGGAAGGGGGCTAAAATTTATTTTCAAAATTGTGATTTTTAAATTTAGTACATATTTTGACATAAAATAAAATAAAAATGCAAAAAAGATCGAGACACAAACCTTAAAGAATTGTCTTGGCCTATTAAGAAGGGGGCTTATATTTTTTTTTAAATTAGAGTCATTCCCCACAACTCAGTCCAATGTTTGCCCATGTTACTTTGGTCTTACTTACTGCCAACTTGGGATCCAGAAAGAGTTGAGGCGAAGGAGGGGGGCTTATGTTGCGAGGGTTATTTATAATTATCGATTGTGCATTATTTTAGTAGCAATTCATAAAATAGAAATTAAATATTCATAAAACATTTAAGAAGGGGGCTTATGTTTTTTTACCTCAAGAGTATCCCTATGACTCAGCCCAAGGTCCATCTACCTTACCTTGGTCTTACTTACTACCAAGTTAGAGTCAAGAAGAAACTAATGCGAAAGAAGGGGCTAAAATTTATTTTCAGAATTGTGATTTTTAAATTTAGTGTTGATATCAAAATTAATAAATTCTTAAATAAAATATAAATTAAAAAAATGCAAAAAAAATGAGACACAAACCTTAAAGAATAACTTTGACCTATTAAGAAGGGGGCTTATGTTTTTTTTTTAAATTAAAAGCATTCGCTTGTCTGTCTTACCTTGGTCTTAGTTACTGTCAAGTTGGGGTCAGGAAGAAGTTGACGTGAAGGAAGGGGGTTTATTTTGCAAGGGTTATTTATAATTATTGATTGTGCATTATTTTAGAAACAATTCATACTTTTTTTTAAAATATTCATAAAACATTTAAGAAGGGGGCTTATGTTTTTTTTTTACCTCTAGAGTATCCGCGTGACTCAGCTCAAGGCTAGTCTGTTTTACCTTGGTCTTACTTACTACCAAGTTGGGGTCAAGAAGAAGCTAAGGCAAAGGAAGGGGGCTAAAATTTATTGTTAGAATTGTGCTTTTTAAATTTAGCGTTGAGATTAAAATTAATAAATTTCTTAAATGAAGGTTAATATCATCACTAAGAACAATCTGACTAATAAACCAATATATTCCCTAAGACGACATCTATAGGATGAAAAGAATAATCAACTTGGTAAAGTATAGATTAACATTGTAGTTGGCAGCATCAAACCAATCGATATGCCTTATCAAACTCAAAGACCAGTCGTATGATTAATTATGAACATCGGAATATAATTAATAAGTAAATATACTCATCAATAACAAGCGATACATGCAGAAGCATTCCATCATTCATGGCCAAGGAAAGATAATGGATGCTTACATTAATTAACTAATCATTAGCATCAGTTAGCTTTTCAAATGGGATGTGATCTCATGTCGGGAGGGTAGCTATTCACATTCACATATTTTTGCTTCTTATTTAAGAGACATCAATATCATTCTAATGGGGGAAGATAGAAGAGTTTATATATTTATTTTATTCAAATATGAATGCACCAGTATGATGACAAAAATACCAAATACGGATGCATGAGGAGTTGACGTTACCGATCAAGGAAGACTCTATCATAAAAGTTCATATCACTTATCAGAAGGGCCTAACACTATATTGATGCTCCACATTGAAGGGTGAAACAAGTTGTGCAATGAGCGATTTCTAAGCATATGGAAATCAATATATAATATAGGAGTAGATAGTGAGGAATTTTATGAAAGATTTATGAGGAGATTGTAAGAGTCTAGAGTAGTTTGTAAGAAGATGATAATCATTTTATTGGGGGGTTTATGATAAGCATAATCAGGGAAAGTTATCAAGATAAGTTCCATCTTCTAAAATTATTCTAAGCATTATGATAGTAAAAATGTCTTTAAAATCCATTAAATTATATTTATGAATGTATTACAAATCTCATTTTAAGTTAGAGTTGTTGATTCGGGACTAAATTAGGATAAATTTCAAAAGGGTATATTACAATTTTGCATGCATTTAGGGATTCATTTTATGTCTACTTTGAGTTCTTTCATGAGAATGAAGTCTTGTTGTGAGTAGGTTCTCATGCAAAGTTTCACATGTCTACTACAACATCAAAGATAAATACGTCAAGATTCACAAAAGGGCAGTCATTTGATCTATGTAATGGGTCATGCGTAAAGGAGAGCAGTCATAAAATGAAGGAGCAGTCAAAGGGTTACTTCAAAGAGTTTGAACGTGAAGTTAGCCTCTTCAATGAAGGAGTTTGCATAAAAAGGTTAAGAGAAGCCACGTGTCAACTACAAAGGACCATATCATGCAAAGGCTCGGCAAGCTCCAAGAAGGTTCTTCTTTTACATTCACACCCTCTTTATGTTTCATGACAAAGATTAGTTTTTGCATGTATATAGAGGATTTTACCTCTTTGTTTTTGTGTTTTTAAAGCAAATCAGTCCAAAATCTATGATAAAGAATAGATGAAATTTCTTGAAGAGAGAATGAATGAAATTTCTTGAAGAGTAGTTCACATGTTTCAAAACATGAAATCACATCTTTGACAGTCTAAACATGTATTAGACTGTCATAGGAATAGGGAAAGTTTGCTGATAATTTTTTAAAGCCATGAACAAATAAGAGCCCATCTTTTTATTTCCAAGCCTCCACATACAAGCACATCAAGATCAAGTTGAAGATAGTCATATGAAGCTTCTACAAGACAAAGAGAGTCCAATTAGAGATATACACAGATAATGACAGTCAAAGGCAACCATTAAAGATGGAAGTATAGACCATGGCAAGCAATGAGTCAACCTATTCAAGGATACCAATAGAACAACCCATTCTAGTCCATAAAGCACATATATCACAATAAAAAAAAGCATCCTTTGAGCAAACAATGGCATAACCCTACCCAAAACAAAGAGAGTAACACCTATATCAAAAGAATGAAGAGTTGAACAATGCTCATTGTTGTTGTATTTTTAAACAGAGCATTAATAAGTAGTCAATATTGTGACAAAAGGAGATGTGATCAAGGATGGAACATCTTCACAATGAAATGATAAGGATGTTGGTATTTTGGATATGTTGATATGGTTTTGTCATTAATGTCAACACTTGTCAACACTTATCAGCACTTGGAGATCTTTGTTTTGTTCACCGACAAGTTAGAGACTTATGCACAGTCACCGGTATTTGGTTCACCGGCAGATTATATTGTTCACCGGCACTTGGAATGACTTGGAGACTACCTGGTTATGTCGAAGACATTATTTGATCACTTGGTTTTGGTGATTTAGTTATTGATCTATTTGTGTTTGCATATTTGTTGTTACTGGCAAATAGGTTCAGGTTATACACCGGCAAGCATATCTATTCCAGATCACCACGACACGTTATGAAGATGATTTATCATTATTGTAAATGCATTGAGCCGACATGATGCATTGGATATCGATTTATTTGTAATTGATTTTATTGTTATATTCTTTGTAAGCCGACCTACACATTTTGGTCTTAGCTTTTGGTATAAATGTAAGATCTCAATTGTGAGATTGTAATCCGATTGCAAAAAGGATTGTAATAGGGTATATGTGAAAATAAGCAGAGTTATACATGCAGACATCATTTGAAGGTTGAAGGAAGGTTTTGAGAAAGATAATCAAAACTAAACCGGTACTGAATCCAGCATGTGAAGATGTTATTTTGTGCAGTACATTATCATTAGATTTAACCATCCAATTGTAGTCAGTGTGACTCCCATTTTGTGATTGAGCAGTAAGCTCTAGGCAGCTGGCCTTTCTGCATGTGCAGACTCCATATGGTACACACATACTATCTGCAGTAGTATCATTTGATTGTGGGTAAGGCTTCCCACCATGGTTTTCCCCCTTATAGGGTTTCCACGTACAAATATTTGTGTTATGTGTTGTGGATGTTATTGTCTTTCTGTTTCATGCATTAATCTTTACCAGTACTGCAATTAACTTTTAAAACTGTCTACCGGCATAAAGTTTGGTTTACCGACATTAACCATTAAGTTTTGGTTAAGTTAATTTTGGTTGAATTTATTGGACAACTGATTCACCGCCCCCTCGGAATTGTCTCCGGGACCTAACAATTTGTATCAGAGCCTAGTCCTCTTTTTGCATAATTTTAACAGCTTGAGGAGATCCAATGTCTTCTAACTATTTCAAGAAGGACAGTACGAAACTTGCTGGAACTAACTATGGCATATGGAAGATCGGGATGGAGACACATTTGAATTGCATTGGAAAGGACATATGGGATGTTACAAAGAATGGCTATACTGCTCCTACTCAAGGTCAACCTAATCCACCAAACTTGGCTAAAGATGAGGAAAATGATTGCAAACCAAGAGAAACACTTTTGAGCGCATTGTTAGATCAGCAAGTCATGGGATTGTCAGACAAATCTACTGCTAAAGCTATTTGAGACAAATTGGAAACATTGAACGAAGGAGATTCCACAGTCAAAATTGCAAAACTTAAATGCTTCTGAGTCAGATATGGAAATCTGAAAATGGAAGAAGATGAAAGGATTTTTACTTTTATGGAAAGAGTAAATGAAATTGTTTTGGGTATACAATGTTGTGGAGGAACCTTAAGTGAAGATGAGATTGTTTCTAAATTTTTAAGAGCTATGCCACCAGCATATAAAATTAAAGTTACTGCTATAAATGAATCAAGAACAATGCCTAATGCATCAGTATCTAGAGACACCTTGGTTGGAAAACTTTCAGCCTTTGAACTTTAGGAATTTGGTCTTATTGCTACTATTAAGACAAATCTAGCTTTCAAAGCATCATCATCATCTGTAGCATCATCATCATTTGATAAATCTGATTGGAAAGCCTTTTATGCAAAAGAACTTGAAGATATCAGGAAGGAGAATGAAGAACTGGGAGAGCTTGAAGCACTATTTGCAAGGAAAATGCCTTAAGGTCCAGTTGGAAGTAAGTATGAAGGTAAAGCACCCTTTAAATGTTTTAACTGTAATAAGATTGGTCATATGACTTCTAGATGTCCTGATAGACATGCAAGATTAAGAGAAGAAGCTAAGAGAACATATAAGCCTAACCCTGATTATCAGAGATACAAGTTCAAGAAGAATAGAGACAAATCTTGTTATTATGTTGATGAAGGAGTCACTGATGATTCTGATGAAGATCTGACAAACAATGGATGGGATTTTGTTGCTATAACATAAGATCAACCGACACCTACTATACAACCGGTAGAGCAGGGTCTGGCAGCTAAAGTTGAAGATAAGGATGAATCGATTATTGATTCAGGATGTTCACATCACATGACTGGTGATAAGAGTAAATTATTAACGTTTCAAGATTACAATGGAGGTCTAGTGAGATTTGGAGATGATAAAGCTTGTATGATCAAAGAAAAAGGAACTATATCATTTGATGGTAAGCACAATATTGATAATGTTTACTATGTTGAAGGTTTGAAGCATAATCTTTTGAGTGTTGGTTAGTTATTTGAAAAAAGATTTCAGTTACAATTCAAGAATGGTAAATCCAAAATCTTAAACAGAATTGGTTTGGAAATTGCAACCGGTAATCAGACTAGAGGTAATATCTTTCATTTGAACAACAATGAGAAAGCATGTTTGATTGCACATATTGATGAAAGTTGGTTATGGCATAAGAGACTTCGTCATGTAAATTTTGATTGCATTGTGTAAATCAGTACAACTAAGGCAGTAAGAGATTTACCTAAGATTATTAAATCTGAGAATCCAGTATGTAAGGAATGTCAATTTGGAAAGCAAGTTAGAGCAACTTTCAAGAGTATTCCAAATAAATCTAACAATATTCTTGATTTAATTCACATTGATTTATGTGGTCCAGCAAGAACTAAAAGTATACAAGGAGATAGGTATTTTATGCTAATCATTGATGACTATTCTAGAATGTGTTAGGTTACTTTTCTGGTAGTGAACAGATTTGTCCCTCAACAAATACATACACATACTAACTCCAAATGCCCGAGATAAAGGACAAAGAGCACCAACAGTTGGATAGATTATCATTGAATTGATAATCTTCCTCTGAATTGAGAGGTACAGCTCCCTCTTTATAAGATTTACAATGAATTAAAATGTTGAATATGTCTTTAACTAGAAGACATGAAGGCACGTTAACACTCATCCATCAACATGGCATGAATGTGATTTAGAATTTAAATAACAAAGAGAGAAACAAATAAATAGCACACAGACCATCTATTTGATCTTCCCACATACACAAATCTGATTGAGTCTCTCTCATGTCTCACAAGACAAGGGGGATCAGAACATCCGTGCAAAATCAACAAAAGACCCACTCATTGAATTAATTCACAAACTTCTGAAAGTGAAATGACCGAGGAAGCACCAAATGCTGCATAAATGAATATTTATCCCAACAGAGATTTTCTATTCACATTCAAACGCACAGATTTGAAAATACAATTTATCTGTTCGCCATAATGGAGCGAGTATTAAGAAGATTATAAAGCACCAAGAATCTATAATCAAAAGAATGCACAAGATTACACACAGGCAAAATCTGCATTTTTTTATTTCTCAATACAATCTGGAATACACAGACCCAAATCCCCTACAACAAACAAAATAATAACTCATGAAAACTACTTCCCCTCTTACAATCAGAAATTTGAAAATTTCTCCCTTTTTTTGTAGCACACCCACTCCTCCCAAAAGAACAAGAAGAAAAAGAAGAAGAACCCCCCTTTTCTGGAGAAACTTTCCTTAAATAATCATCATCTCCTTTCGTAACTAAATCTTGAAAAGATTATTAATTAATCTTTTTTTTTCCCTTTATCTTTTATCCTCTTCGTTATAACTTTTTTTTTTTAAATCTGCAAATCTTTTATCTCAGAATTTTTATATATCCGTACTCAGATATAAATAACTTTTGACTGAGATAATATTTTTTTGATCGCTCCGGTGAGAATTTAGAAAACTAGTTTCTAAAACATATTAAAATTTCAGTGTGATCCAACGGTTCAATACATAGTTATGGCCCCCGCACCAGGACGGATTTTTTTATCTCAGAAAATTCGTTGTTACAGATTACACTAAAAATTACAAACATTAGACATGCCAATGTTATTGGATTATTAAAATTGCTGAAATTTTGAACTCACACACTCTGAACCTGCATCTGATGAATCTCTAAACTCTGAATTTGAACCTCTGAAATCAAACATTGAACCTTGAACCTTTTGAACTTTTTTGAACTGCTTGAACCTTTTGAACCTTGAACCTTTTGAACCTAAGAAGGTTCAAGGTTCAAGTTCAATCATAATTGTTTCTTTGGGCTGCCATAGAAAAACCTGTATAGCTTTTTATGGAGGGCTCCGTTTTTTATAGAATTTTAACAGTAGAATAAATAAGCTGAGCAGAGCATAACCTAGAAATCATTTTTGCATAAGAGACAAAAGACTTGAGATTTAATTGTTTGGGTATATGGGTAAGCTAAAAATAAAACAATTAAAATCTCTCAGCTGATATGAAGTTTGGCCATAAAAACTTTAGCATTAATATATTAACAATATCTGATTTTTAGCTGATTATGAGACTTTAGGCACGAACAAAAATATACGGGTAACATTGGCTCTGATTGGGGACCAGGACTGTAAAGTACTAGGAGAATCTAGAATGTCTCTGGGAGAGAAGAAGAATAGTGCCTAGCCATTGGGTAACAAAGTCAAGACAAACAGAGCACACGGATCTTCTTGCAGACGAAGAAAGAGACAACAAAACAAAACCAACAAGCGAAAACCCACACTAAAACAAGGCTGAAAACTAAGACAAGCTACACCCAAATCACACCAAAAATTTATTTACAAAAGATCGGGCAAACAACCCATGCCTCCAAGAATGCAACTGGTTGTTCATGTAAAGCCATCAACTGGTTGTGAGAAGTACGTACCAGTGCAGAAAAGTGGTTGATATGTAAGTAGAATCATTCCCAATAAATAACCTGCAGCCATTGTAAAGAAGGATCTAATAACAATCCATTGTAAAAACTTCCTCAAAAACATATCAGGTCCAAAGAACCACTCTGCATCATAGACTTCTGGTTGCAACATGTCAACACCATCTTGAGTGAGTTGATTCATACTAGAAATACCACATTCTTCCATACAAGTGTTAGAAAAATAAGTCATGCTTTTAATAGGACAACCTTCTTCAAAACTGTAAGAATGATCTATGAGAAAGTCTTTATCTAAATCTGAATTTTGACTCTCTAGACATTCATTTTCCAAGAATTCATTATAAACATTAGCTTCAAAACAAAATGATTCCAGCATGGGATGACTATCAAACAGCTCATCTTCACAATCAAATTTGAATATCTCTATTTCAGATCGCCTGTGTGATATCATAACAGAGCTGAATGAGTTTCCCTTGGTTTGCATTTCAGTATTCTCAAAATTCTGCAATGTTTTGGGCTGCAACAATTCCTCAATATCTTGCATGCAATCAAACTGAAAAGACTCATACCTTGCCTGCATATCAATATGAGAGATACCCCCTACTTTCTCACCATAATGCATCTCTTGTTTATGCTGATCTGTTATGTTTCCCTGATTAAAATCATTAGCTGAAAGTGCATTAGAAGTATCAAATGAAAAATATTCAAATTCTGAAATAGAGACATTTTCCAGCAAACTTCCATCTAATTGTTCATCATCAAATACTTGCTCTATAGAAGAAGCATCTGAGCAAGTCATTAAAATTTTTGATTATGCGGTTTGATCACCCTCATCTTTAAATGAATTATCATTTTCAACATACAAATGACAAATCCCTGCAATGCTAGGAGAGCTATTTTCAATTACAGGAGGTTCTTGGAAATGTCCATCATTAAAGACTGTTAAATTTTGAGAATAAGAGGTAGGTAGTGTTGATTTTGCTGCTTTCATAGCAAGTTTATTTTCTAAAATCTCTTTCTTTTGATAAAAATTTTGATTATAAAGACAAATTTCAGATTGTGGCTCCCTCACAACACATTCATCCATGCATTTCATTCCACTTAACAACATATCATCATCTACCTCAATAGCCTCTTTTTGTGCATCTTTCAAATTTTGTATTTTCTTACGCTTCAACTGAAATTTAATTTTAGTTTGCAATGCAGCAATAAAAACACATGGCTGATTACTTTCAGTTGGTTGGCAAGCTTGAGGAATTTTACCAACACATCTATTAAATCTATCAATAAAACCTCTCATAGATTCATCATTTTTCATCTGAATTTGAATGAAATTCAACAGTAACTTATAAGTATCAACCACAGTTTGAAATCTTCCAAGGAATTTTACCTTTAAGTCATCTCAGCTAGTAATGCATCCATCTTGCAAATTCAGAAAGCACTCAGCGGCATTTCCAACAAGGCTGTCAACAAACAGTCTCACAAAGACATTCTCTTCTTGCACTCCAAGAATCCCACAAGTAACCATGACTGCTTTAATGTGATCATCAGGATCTTGATTCTTATCTCCAGCAAACTTTGGAAAGCATTCCCTTGATCCTTTAGGAAGGGTTGAATATTGGGGCAAAGCAAATGGACCAAAATGAGTCCCCCATGACTGAGCTGCAACTAAAGCCATAATTTTAGACTGGAATTCTTCAACCAGACATAAACAGAGTCACCAATCTCCTTGCACACAGAGATGTCTTTAAAACTTGGGGAAAAAACTAAAATGACTTAAAATGAATTAAAATGTTGAATATGTCTTTAACCAGAAGACACGAAGGCACGTTAACACTCATCCATCAACATGGCATGAATGTGATTTAGAATTTAAATAACAAAGAGAGAAACAAATAAATAGCACAAAGACCATCTATTTGATCTTCCCGCATACACAGATCTGATCGAGTCTCTCTCATGTTTCACAGGACAAGGGGGATCAGAACATCCGTGCAAAATCAACAAAAGACCCACTCATTAAATTAATTCACAAACTTCTGAAAGTGAAATGACCGAGGAAGCACCAAATGCTGCATAAATGAATATTTATCCCAACAGAGATTTTCTTTTCACATTCAAACGCACAGATTTGAAAATACAATTTATCTGTTTGCCATAATGGAGCGAGTATTAAGAAGATTATAAAGCACCAAGAATTTATAATCAAAAGAATGCACAAGATTACACACAAGCAAAATCTGCATTTCTTTATTTCTCAATACAATCTGGAATACACAGACCCAAATCCCCTACAACAAACAAAATAATAACTCATGAAAACTACTTCCCCTCTTACAATCAGAAATTTGAAAATTTCTCCCTTTTTTTGTAGCACACCCACTCCTCCCAAAAGAAGAAGAAGAAAAAGAAGAAGAACCCCCCTTTTCTGGAGAAACTTTCCTTAAATAATCATCATCTCCTTTCGTAACTGAATCTTGAAAAGATTATTAATTAATCTTTTTTTTTCCCTTTATCTTTTATCCTCTTCGTTATAACTTTTTTTTTTAAAATCTGCAAATCTTTTATCTCAGAATTTTTATATATCCGTACTCAGATATAAATAACTTTTGACTGAGATAATATTTTTTTGATCGCTCCGGTGAGAATTTAGAAAACTAGTTTCTAAAACATATTAAAATTTCAGTGTGATCCAACGGTTCAATACATAGTTATGGCCCCCGCACCAAGACTGAGTTTTTTATCTCAGAAAATTCGTTGTTACAGATTACACTAAAAATTACAAACATTAGACATGCCAATGTTATTGGATTATTAAAATTGCTGAAATTTTGAACTCACACACTCTGAACCTGCATCTGATGAATCTCTAAACTCTGAATTTGAACCTCTGAAATCAAACCTTGAACCTTGAACCTTTTGAACTTTTTTGAACCGCTTGAACCTTTTGAACCTTGAACCTTTTGAACCTAAGAAGGTTCAAGGTTCAAGTTCAATCATAATTGTTTCTTTGGGCTGCCATAGAAAAACCTGCATAACTTTTTACTGAGAGCCCTGTTTTTTATAAAATTTTAATTGTAGAATAAATGAGTTGAGCAGAGCATAACCCAGAAATCATTTTTGCATAAGAGACAAAAGACTTGAGATTTAATTGTTTGGGTATATGGGTAAGCTAAAAAAAAAACAATTAAAATCTCTCAGCTGATATGGAGTTTGGCCACAAAAACTTCAGCATTAAAATATTAACAATATCTGATTTTTAGCTGATTATGAGACTTTAGGCACGAACAAAAATATAGGGGTAACATTTTCTCAGGGAGAAATTTGAAACATTTGGGAAATTCAAACTATTCAAGGTGATGGTAGAAAATGAGACCGGCAAGAAAATCAAATGTTTGAGATCAAATCAAGGAGGTGAATTTACATCTAAGGAATTTAATACATTTTGTGAAGTGAATGGGATCAGAAGACAGTTATCAACACCTCGGACACCACAGCAGAATGGAGTTGTGGAAAGGAAAAACAGAACTATCTTAGATGCAGCCAGAAGTATGATATCAGAAGCAAATCTACCTCATATATATTGGAGAGAATCGGTCAATACAACAATTTATACATTCAACAGAGTTCATATCAAAGGTGAAACTGGTAAGACCTCTCATGAACTATGGTTTGGTAATACTCCTACTCTTAAATATTTCAGAATATTAGGAAGTAAATGCTATATCAGAAGAGATGATTATATTGGCAAATTTGATCCTAGAATTGATGAAGGAATATTTCTTGGTTATTCATCTAAGAGCAAGGCATATAGATGTTTTAACAAAAGATTGTAGAAACTTGTTGAAAGTGCAAATGTGAAGATTGATGATTAGTTTAGAGGAAATTCAAGGTACATGGACTCTGAACCGGCAATAGAGATAATCACAAATGAACCTACTATGAGTACACCGGTACAGAATGTTGATCCAGTTACACCGGCATCATCTAAGGATTCAATAGTCACTGAAGAACAACAACAAGTAAAAATACCCCAATATGTAAGATTGAATCATTCTGAAGATCAGATAATTGGAAATAAATTTCAAGGAGTTATGACTAGAGGAAGATTGGCAAATGAAGAGGTATGTCTTATTTCTCAAATTGAACCTGCATCAATTAATGAGGCATGTGAAGATAAATATTGGATTAAAGCTATGGAAGATGAATTGGAAAAAGTTGAAAGGAATAACACTTGGTCATTAGTTCCCCGACCTAAAGACAAAAATGTAATTGGAACTAAATGGGTTTTTAGAAATAAGCTTAATGAAGATGGTAAGGTAATCAGAAACAAAGAAAGATTAGTGTGTAAGGAATATTCTCAAAAAGAAGGAATTGATTACAATGAAAACTTTGCACCGGTAGCTAGAATTAAGGCAGTCAGACTTTTATTGGCTTTTGCAGCCAACAAGAACTATAAAGTATATCAAATGGATGTTAAATGTGCATTTCTGAATGGAGATCTTGAAAAAGAAGTTTACATTGAACAACCTGATGGATTTTTTTGGACAGATAACAAAGATATGGTTTGCAGGTTACGGAAAGCTTTATATGAACTAAAGCAAGCCCCTAGAGCTTGGTATGCTAGATTGGACAAATATCTTTTGAAGCTTGGATACACTAAAGGTAATGTTGACAACAATCTATACTACAAAGTGACTAATGATAACATCTTGGTTATTGAAGTTTTTGTTGATGATATAATCTTTGGAGGAAAAGATGGATTGTGTGAAGACTTTTCTAACAAAATGCAACAAGAATTTGAAATGTCTATGATTGGAGAGATAAAATTCTTTTTAGGATTGTAGATTTCATAGACTAATAAAGATATATTCCTATGTCAATCTAAATACTTGAAGGAATTACTAAAAAAAATTGGCATGGAAAACTCTAAACCGGTAAGCATGCCTATGACTACAACTGATAAATTATCTTTGAAGGATGAATCAACACCTGTTAATCCGACTAGATACAAATCTATGATAGGAGGTTCACTGTATTTGACACAAACAAGACCTGATATTATGAATGCAGTATGTGTTGTTTCAAGATTTCAGAGTAATCCTAAAGAAAATCATGAATCAACAATAAAAAGGATTTTCCGGTACCTACAAGGCACTACAAATCTTGGTTTATGGTATCCTAGAGATGAAAATTTTGATTTATGTGCATACACAGATGCTAATTGGGCAGGAGATGTAGATGACAGAAAAAGCACCACCGATGGAGCATTTTTTTTTGGTAGCAGAGTAATTTCATGGTTGAGCAAGAAAGAAAGTTGTACATCACTATCAACAGCAGAAAAACAATATGTTGCAGGAGCAACTAATTACACACAGGTAATATGGATTAAACAAATATTGAAGGACATAAAGGTAAAATGCAAGGAACCTATAACTATTTATTGTGATAATATGGAAGCAATTGATATACCAAAGAACCCAGTATTTCACTCAAAGACTAAACATGTTTCTATCAAATTCAATTTTCTAAAAGAGAATGTTGAAGCAAAAGAAGTGAAATTGGTTTATGTGAATACTAAAGAGCAGATTGCTGATATTTTTACAAAGCCTTTGCCTAAGGAGACTTTTGAATATCTCAGAGAGCAGCTTGGAGTCCTACCCCCACCGGTAGAGACTTAGACAGTTGATGTTTGTCATCAACCGACAAAATTAACAGAGAAATATTTTTTCTGGCTTTGATGAGGAGAGCTAATTCTTAGGGGGAGTAGTTGGTATTTTGTAATGAGTTGGTATTTTATACTTGAATCTAGTTTTTGTATTGCTTTGGCATTTGATGTCAAAGGGGGAGAGATATTATGAAAAAAAAATTGGGGAGAGATATTATTGGGAGAAAATATTCCTAGGGGAGAGACATTATGTATTTTGATTTCTGGTTAATAATATCTTTGGAAGATTGTTGGTTTTTGTTTTTTGGCATTTCTGTTTTGGCACTTTGATGGTTTTTCCATCTTGTGTTGCCATCAATGCCAAAGGGGGAGATTGTTGGTATTTTGGATATGTTGATATGGTTTTGTTATTGATATCAACACTTGTCAATACTTGTCAACACTTATCAACACTTGGAGATCTTTGTTTTGTTCACCGGCAAGTCAGAGACTTATGCATAGTCACCGGTATTTGGTTCACCGGCAGATTATATTGTTCACCGGCACTTGGAATGACTTGGAGACTACCTGGTTATGTCGAAGACATTATTTGATCACTTGGTTTTGGTGATTTAGTTATTGATCTATTTGTGTTTGCATATTTGTTGTTACTGGCAAATAGGTTCAGGTTATACACCGGCAAGCATATCTATTCCAGATCACCACGACACGTTATGAAGATGATTTATTATTATTGTAAATGCATTGAGCCGACATGATGCATTGGATATCGATTTATTTGTAATTGATTTTATTGTTATATTCTTTGTAAGCCGACCTACACATTTTGGTCTTAGCTTTCAGTATAAATGTAAGATCTCAATTGTGAGATTGTAATGCAATTGGAAAAAGGATTGTAATAGGGTATATGCGAAAATAAGCAGAGCTATACATGCAGACATCATTTGAAGGTTGAAGGAAGGTTTTGAGGAAGATAATCAGAACTAAACCGGTACTGAATCCAGCATATGAAGATGCTATTTTGTGCAGTACATTATCATTAGATTTAACCATCCAATTGTCAGTGTGACTCCCATTTTGTGATTGATCAGTGAGCTCTAGGGAGATGGCATTTCTGCATGTGCAGACTCCATATTGTACACACATACTATCTGCAGTAGTATCATTTGATTGTGGGTAAGGCTTCCCACCGTGGTTTTTCCCCTTACAGGGTTTCCACGTACAAATATTTGTTTTATGTGTTGTGGATATTATTGTCTTTCTGTTTCATGCAATAATATTTACCGGTACTGCAATTAACTGTTAAAATTGTCTACCGGCATAAAGTTTGGTTTACCAACATTAAGCATTAAGTTTTGGTTAAGTTAATTTTGGTTGAATTTATTGGACAACTAATTCACCCCCCCCCATCTCAGTTGTCTCGGGGACCTAACAAAGGATGCAAAGCAAGCTTTTGTCCCAAACATAACGAAGGATAATCATAGCAGTAATGTGATTTGTTATATACTTGAAGGCTACATGTATTATGGAAAATTATAGTTGTTGAAGTAGATTTGTTGCAACAATCTCTTCATGATTTCACAAAGCAGTAGCAGCACAAAGAACATAACATCCAAAAGAATCAAGTCAACAAATAAAGAGAAATTTGCAACCCTCAAAGTCTGAAAAAGCTCAAGCAAAGGATAAAAGGATCAACTTCAAGGCATATATGGCTATCAAGTCAGTCCAAGGATATTAAATGAGCATGAATACTCATTCACAATGGTTATATGACATAGAGAGTTTTGTTGTATACCTCTCACAATCACTATTAAAGAGAAAATACAGTGATAAAGTCATAAAGATAGTATGATAGGGTCAAAAGCGAATGACAAAGGTTGTGTGAGCAGCCTACATAGAGTGCCTATGATACAAACCAATAAAGAAGTTTATCACAATGGTATACAATGAGAAGCCCTAGATCATAATAAAAGATGAAGAGCAGAATTGATTTATTTTGTTTGAGCAGATTGAAGATTAAAATACCAAAGGTGACAGTGAATAAAGGTTGCAACAACATCAAGAATCACAAGGCCAATGCTAACCTTAATCAACATACACAGAGCAGAGATGATTCACAAAGTAGAGATGGATGTCAAATGACATGTATGCATTTATTTTTTACAAGAAAAGGCAGTAAAACTATCAAGTTGCAGTCCCTTTCAGTCTCTTTGAATTAAATAATAGATTCAAGAGAAAAATAGGGAAGGTCTTAACAGTAAATAAAGCAGTATATAAAAGTTGTGACAGTGAATTTCTTCATGATTAAAGAGCATACTTGAAAGCAATAATAGTAAATAAAAGAATGAGTTTGTCTCAGAAATATTAATGCTTAAGAGCCCAAGTATCAAGACTTCACCATCAAAAAAGGTAAAGAGTAGTTCATTCTCAAGGCATAAAGAGGCAACCTTAGTCATAAAAATCCCTAAAAAGACAATTCTAAGAAGCAGAAGGTACAATTCATGACAGTGATGATTGACAGTCAACATAGAGGATTGAGCACAGGGTAATCATTGTGATATCAAGATTGAAGTCATAGTTTAGTGTATATGGTGTATATTAAAGAGGATGCATTATAAAGATACTATTGTAGCATTTGTGGTAGAACACAGTCAATCCTATCAGATATCATGGAGGCGTGACATAAAATGTTCACCAAGGATCATTACATACACAATCATAAAGATACATCATTGTCAAAGAAGTCATAGTTTAGTTTATATGGTGTATATTAAAGAGGATGCATTATAAAGATACTATTGTAGCATTTGTGGTAGAACACAGTCAATCCTACCAAATATCATGGAGACATGACGTAAAATGTTCACCAAGGATTCCTAGATGTCTTATGGGTTGGATATTATTTGTTTGGTCTCAAGCCGACATGTTTTGTAATTAGGTAATTGTTTTATTGTCTAGTGGTCGACCTGATTGTTTATGGTCGAGGGTTGTATATATATGATGTAAGATATCATTGTATGTAATATGTGAGAATGAAAAGGATGTATAGGAGAAAATAATGTAATAATCATTCAGGCAGAGGATTTGATCAATCATTGGTGATCGAGTTGGGTTTATGTAAGAGGATTTAACCCTCTGGTATTGAGCTTAACCGGAACTGTACTCAGGCATAGGAGATACTATCTTTGCAGTTCATTATTTCTTCCAGATTGTAGTACGGATTTCTATATAGTGAGTGAGACTCCTTTTGTGATGAGCAATGTTATCTAGGTTGTTGGTCTTCTTGCAAATACAGGCCCCTCAATTGTAATCACATACTTACTCCAGAAGTATTATCTGACTATGGGTAGGCTTCCCACCGTGGTTTATCCCTTTACCAGGTTTTCCACGCACAAATCTTGGTGTCATGTGGATTGTATTTATTCTCTAATTTTTATTTATGTTTAATTGGTTTATCTTCTATTTCGGTAATTGGTCTATGCATTCCGGTATTGATATTTTGGGTTCCAATATTAAATTTTTAATTTCTCAAGGTTCTCGTAATCTGAGACAACGGATTCATGCCCCTCCCTCTCATTTCTCTTTTGGCTATTTGAATTGTCTAACAATTGGTATCAGAGCTCTGGTCCTCTTAGTATAAGCTTAACCGCTTGAGGAAGATCTTATGTCGGCTAACAGTTCAAGTTTATCTAGTTCATCTACTGCTATGTTTCGGAGAGATGTTCCTAGACTTGATGGAATAAATTACAGAGTATGGAAGATTCAGATGGAGACTCATCTGAGACACCTTGGTTGCGAAATTATCTTCTTTTGAGCTTGAATAATTTGGACCTTTTGGGGCTGTGAAGTTTGTACCTTCTTTTCATACATATACATCATCAACTGGCAAGAAACATTGTAAAGCTTTATATGCAAAGGAATTGGATGATATGAAGAGAGAAGATAATGAATTTGAGCAACTTGAAGCCCTATTTGCTAGAAGAGTACCTAAAGGGCCTGTAGGAAGTAAGTATGAAGGAAAAGCACCTTTTAAATGTTTTACATGTAATAAGATAGGTCATTTTACATCTAGATGTCCTAAAAGGCATTCAAGATTTGAAGAGAGAGCTAGAAGATCTTTTAAGCCTAACCCTGGTTATCAGAACAAGTATAAGTACAGGAAAAATAGAGACAAATCATGTTACATAGTGGATGTGGAAGGTGTGACTGATTCTAATGATAAACCAACACAAGACTCTGCTAGCGGTTCCGACAATAGAAATGAATGGGTGTTCCTGGCTATCAAGGAAGATGTTTCGGCACTGGAAGAGAATGTACCTCTATTGGCATTTGCATGAGGATTGCATTAATGATATGTTATGTTGTCATTGATGTCAATTGAGCCTGTAATGGTATTCATGATATTGATAATATTGTTGTTATTATTGATATTGTCTTGTAACCGATAGGAAGAGCTTTGTGGAATATGTTGTAAACTGGTATGTTTGTTTGTAAGTTGAACCGGTAAACCCTATAAGTTATTTTTTTGTTAAACCCTAACCGATCAAGATTTGTTGAAATGAGATCTAATGTTGAGCGGTAAAGATGGAGACACGTGTGATCATTGTATGAGGATAACTTTAGATTGTTTTGGTGCGTTTGTGTGTTTGTTTATTTTCTAAGGAATGAGCAAAGTGGATTGCATCTAATGCATAGCGCACGATGAGTTACAAAGTCCGATGAAGCGGTGATCATGGAGCGGTTGGAATTTTCTTGAAGAATGTGTATAGATTGCTATGTAAATCCAACGGTCACACTTGAACCGATTTGTTTGTAATCTGTATGAGAAAATTAGGTTTTTGTTGTGTTATCGACCTAGTTGATTTGTATTTAAGATCAATGAAGTTGTTTTGTAAGTTGTTGGCAAAGTTGACAGAAATCAGTTGAGTGTGTGGTTGCCTAACTAGTGGATGGATCTGCAGTTTGTGTAAAGGCATATTGAAGCTTAAAAGGATCTAATCAAGCAAATGTAGTTCTATTCAGATAGATCAAGAAAACCAGTTGTTTTCTAACAATTATAGCATAATTGAAATCCCCTAACCGGGTAAGCTCTAACAATCTGGGTTACTTCTTAAATCCTCTAACAAGGTGGTCCATTAGCTTGCATTTTCAAATCCTCTACCGAGGTTACTCCTAACAGGGTATTTTTCTTTTCATCAAGGAATTTTGTAAATCCCTTAACCGGGTGATTCCTAACAAGATCAATTCTTAACATGACTTATTGTAAAAGCTTTAACAGACTTGGCTCCTAACAAGGGCAAACTTCAAAAGAGTTCAGATAGCTATCTTGTGAGTCTCATCTCACGTGGTTTTTACCTATTTGGGTTTTCCACGTATAAATATTTGTGTCATATGGTGAATGGTGTTGTGGTTATGATCTTATTTGTTGATTTGGTTAACTACTTAACTATTATGATAAGACATGATAACTGGAAGCATTGAGAGATGGAATATGTTGATATATGATTAAGCATTTTGATGTTTACAAGATTGAAGTTGTTTACTGTTAAGTTGGTATAACAGTTAACCAGTTGATGTTGAGTATTCTTATGAGTATTGATCTTGACAAGTGAAAGTTTACTTTGTGTGTTTGAGTTTGAGTTTGGGAAGTTTGTATCAATTTTTCAGTTTACTAATTCATCCACCCCCCCCTCTCAATAATCTACCATATACTTATTCTTTCATCATACCATCAATTGGTATCAGAGCATCTCACGTCCTCTTTAACCTAAAGCCTAACAACTTGAGGAAAATATCTTAAAGATCATGATGAAGAAGGAAGGTCAAAAGTTCGACAGAGAAAACTATAGGATATGGAGCGACATAATGAACATTTACATCAAGAGTCTTGGAAGTTAGTATTGGGATCATGTAGAAACTCAGTGCGTTGCGCCTTTTGGAACTCTGACTGATGATCAGAAGAAAGAACAACAAGAGAATCATCAAGAATTGGATGCTATTATAAGTTCCTTGTCTGATGTTGAATATGTAGATGTTCATGGTCTTAAAACTGCATATGAAGTATGGAAAAAACTTGAAGAGATTTTATAACGGTGAGGAACATGTTAAGATTGCTAAAGATGAGAGTTTAAGAGGAACGTTTGATGACATGAGAATGTTTGAAGGTGAGAATATCTGGTAGTATGCTCAAAGGATAAAAGAGATAGTTGGTGAAATAAAGAGTGCAGGAGGGAAAGTGGAAGATGCCACAGTGATCAGTAAGGTACTAAGAACCCTGTTACTGGTATATGCTATCCGAGTTATAGCAATTCAGGAGCTGAAATCCATTGACAAAACTAAGGTAACTCTTGACTCTATCATTGGAAAACTTACTGCTTTTGAATTAAATGGCTATGATGGTAGTGTATAGAAATTAGATTCTGCATTCAGAGCTTTTGTCTCTAACCCATCAATGAGAAAAAGTAGAGATACTTGTCATGGCTATGAATCTAGATCCAACGGAGATGTTGATGATGAAGACAACTTGGTGGAACTTGAAGCATTGTTGGCAAAATGAATGCCTAGAGGTACTGGGAAATATAGAGGTAAACTACCTTTAAAATGTTTTGCATGCAACAAGATTGGTCATATAGCAACAAATTGTCCTAATAGTGAAAATGAACACAAGAGAGACAAATTCAAGAAGTATAAGGGTAAAGGCAAGAGAGATTGTCTTATAGCGGTTGATAGTGGTATTACTGATGAAGAATCTGATGATGATGCTAGTGAAGATATTGTGTTTGTAGCTATTAAGGAAGAGACATCAGATTAGAAGGCACTAGTGTCCAGGATGGATAACTCTGATGTTTGGATCATTGATAGTGGTTTCTCACATCACATGACTGATGATCGGAGCAAATTTGTTTCCTTGAAGGAATTTGATGGTAGTGTTGTCAGATTTGGCAATGACTCACCATGTATGGTTAAAGGTAAGGGAATTATTTCTCTTAATGGTAAGATCAGTGCTCACGATGTCTATTGGGTTGAACGTCTAAAGCACAATCTTCTAAGTGTGGCACAACTTAATAACAAAGGATACCCATTGGAGTTTAGAAATGGTATGTGCAAAATATTTGACAACAAAGGTGAATTGATTGTAACCGGGAAACAAACCAGAGGTAATATATTTCATCTTAATCATAAAGTTAGCAACTGTTTGATTGCAAAGATAGATGATAGCTAGCTTTGGCATAGGAGATTTTGTCATATAAACTTTGATAACATTGTTAAAGTGAGCAAGTCTAAAATAGTAAGAGGTCTACCTCAGCTAGACAAACCGATTAATGCTCTTTACAAAGAATGTCAGTTCGGAAAGATGACTTCTTCAACTTTCAAGAGCAAGTCCTTCTCAGCAGAGCACTTGTTAGATTTGGTTCATATAGATCTATGTGGACAAATAAGAACAAGAAGCATCCAAGGTGATCGATATTTCATGATCTTCACTGATGATTGTTCAAGGATGATGTGGGTCATATTCTTGAAGGATAAGAATGAAGCTTTTGGTAATTTCAAGGCATTTAGAGCCTTAGATGAGAAAGAGAGTGGCAAAAGAATAAAATGTCTGAGAACAGATCAAGGCGGCGAATTTACTTCTAAGGAATTCACTAAGTATTGTGATGAGAATGGTATCAAACGACAGCTTTCTGCACCAAGGACACCACCGTAGAATGGTATCGCAGAGAGCAACAACCGATTAGTGGTTGAAGCTGCTAGGACAATGTTGATACAAGGAGGTGTGGCAAAAACATTTTGGAAAGAAGCTGTAAGTACAGTTGTATACACAATGAACCGAGTCCTAGTGAAAAGAGGTAAGGACAAGACCCCTTATGAATATTGGTATGGAAGATCACCTAATGTTAGCTATTTTAAGATATTTGGTAGAAAATGTTTTATTAAAAGAGGTGATTATATGAGCAAGTTTGAAGCTAAGAGTGATGAAGGCATATTTCTTGGCTATTCCACCAAGAGTAAGGCCTACAAATTCTTCAACAACCGGACAAAGAGAATTGTTGAGGGTGTTGATGTTCGAGTAGATGAAGGTCCTGAAATTTCAGAAGGAACCAGTTCAGAGAAAAAGGATGAAGATCCTTGCATTTTGCTTTTGGAACTTGAAACTGTTAAATCAAAAACCGGTAAAGAAAATTCTAATGCACTTGTTCAATCGAAAAAAATAAATTCAGAAGAAGATGATAATGAAGAAGCTGAATCTGAAGAGAATGATCATGTTATTCCTAGGTATGTGAGACTGAACCATATTCCTTAGTAGATTATTGGGGATAAGGATGCTAGAGTACTAACTAGAAGGAGAATAAGAGAGAACTCTTGCATGATTTCAACCATTGAACCCAGAAGTGCTAAGGAAGCATTTGGTGATGATCATTGGGTTAAAGCTATGGAGGAGGAATTGGATCAAATTGAGAAGAACAAAACTTGGACCCTGGTACCCCGACCGATAAACAAGAATGTTATAGGTACTAAATGCGTGTTCAGAAAAAAGTTAAACGAAGATGGTGTTGTAGTTCGCAACAAGGCAAGATTGGTTTGCCAAGAATATGCGTAAGAAGAAGGAGAAGATTATGGCGAAACTTTTGCACTGGTAGCAAGACTGGAAGGTGTCAGAACTTTACTTACATTTGCAGCCCATAATAAGTTCAAGGTATACCAGATGGATGTTAAGTCTTCGTTTTTAAATGGGATATTGGAAGAAGACGTATACGTAGAGCAGCTTGATGGTTATACTCTGACAGATGAGAAAGACATGGTATGCAAATTGCATAAAGCTTTGTATGGATTAAAGCAAGCACCTAGAGCATGGTATGAAAGGCTTCATACACATCTGATGAAGATAGGCTTTGCAAGAACCAGTGATGATAATAACATTTATCTCAAGTCTGAAGGAGATGAAATATTGGTCAGTGAAGTATTTGTTGATAACATTATATTTGGATGTAATGATGTCATGATCAACAGTTTTGCAGATGAAATGAAAAATTAATTTGAAATGTCTTTAGTAGGGGAAATAATTTTTGTCATAGGCTTGCAGATACAGTAAATGAAGAATAGTATTTTCATTACTCAATCTAAGTATGTGAAAGAGGTTTTGAGGACTTTTGGCATGAGTGACTGCAAACCAATTGGAACACCAATGGTTATAGGTTGTAAGTTGTCCAAGGAAGATGAATCTAAGTTTGTTGATGAAAAAGAATATAGGTCAATGATTGGCAAATTACACTATTTTGTTCACAGCAGACCGAATATTGCCCATGCGGTTGGTATAGTTGCTAGATTTCAGAAGAATCCAAAGGAAGAACATCTGATAGAAACAAAGAGAATTTTTAAATATCTAAAAGGTACATTTGACTATGGATTATGGTATCCATATGGAGGAAATTTTGATTTAAAGGTGTACACAAATGTTGATTGGGCAGGAAATGTTGATGACAAGAAAAGTATTATCGGTGGAGCATTCTTTCTAGGAGGAAGGCTATTTTCATGTAGTAAGAAGTAGAGTTGTACTTCACAATCTACTGCTGAAGCTGAATATGTTGCAGCTTATATGAATTGCACACAGGCTATTTGGATGAGGCACATTTTGGAAGGTTTTAAGATGAAGATCTCAGAACCTATAAAGATTTTATGTGATAATACAAGTGCCATAAATATTTCTAAGAATCCTATTTTGCATGCTCGCACCAACTACATTGAATTGAAGTATCACTTTTTGAGGGGAAAAGTTCAAAATAAGGATGTTATCTTAGAGCATGTTTCTACCAAGGAGAAGCTTGCAGATATTTTTACCAAACCTCTGCCTAAGACTCCATTTGAGTGTCTTAGAAGACAACTAGGGGTTGTACCCCTTCATGAAGTTAGTTGAGCATGATGTTGATTGCATCAGTCCCTGAATCACTTGTAGAATTTTACATGGTATTGACGTAGAAGTGGATGTATTCCACAGGGGGAGCATCCAGTTGCAGAATTTTATTTGATGCACAATGAAAATTCAACATTGCATGTTTTACTTTCAGTTTGGCATTGTTGTCAAAGGGAGAGAAGAATTATGTGATTGAAGAGAAGAATTATGTGACTGGCAAAGGGAAACTAGCAACAGGCTAAAGACAAATAGAGCATGGTGAATACTTGGTAATGTAAACTAGGATTCCTATTCACCCATTCATAGTAGCAATCAGAGGCATTGATATTTGTATTGCCATCAATGCCAAAGGGGGAGATTGTTGGCATTTGCATGATTGCATTAATGATATGTTATGTTGTCATTGATGTCAATTGAACCGGTAATGGTATTCATGATATTGATAATATTGTTGTTATTATTGATATTGTCTTGTAACCGGTAGGAAGAGCTTTGTGGAAGATGTTGTAAACCGATATGTTAATTTGTAAGTTAAACCGGTAAACCGGTGTATAAGGTTAAACCCTTTCTATGCAATGTAACCCGTAAACCCTACCAGTTATTTTTTTGTTAAACCCTAATCGATCAAGATTTGTTAAAATGAGATCTAATGTTGAGCGGTAAAGATGGAGACGTGTGATCATTGTATGAGGATAAGTTCAGATTGTTTTGGCGCATTTTTTTGTTTGTTTGTTTGTTTTCTAAGGAATGAGCAAAGTGGATTGCATCTAATGCATAGTGTGTGATAAGTTACAAAGTCTGATGAAGCGGTGATCATGGAGCGGTTGGAATTTTCTTGAACAATGTGTATAGATCGCTATGTTAATCCAACAGTCGCACTTGAACCGATTTGTTTGTAATCTGTATGAGAGAATTAGGTTTTTGTTGTGTTACCGACCTAGTTGATTTGTATTTAAGGTCAATGACGTTGTTTTGTAAGTTGTTGGCAAAGTTGGGAGAAATCAGTTGAGTGTGTGGTTGCCTAACCGGTGGATGGATCTGCAGTTTGTGTAAAGGCAAATTGAAGCTTACAAGGATTTGATCAAGCAAATGTAGTGCTATTCCGACAGATCAAGAAAACCTATTGTTTTCTAACAATTACAGTAGAATTGAAATCCCCTAACCGAGTAACCTCTAACAAGCTTGGTTACTTCTTAAATCATCTAACAAGGTGGTCCATTAGCTTGGATTTTCAAATCCTCTACCGAGGTTACTCCTAATAGGGTATTTTGTTTTTCATCAAGGCATTTTGTAAATCCCTTAACCAGGTGATTCTTAACAAGATCAATTCTTAATAGGACTTATTGTAAAAGCTTTAACAAACTTGGCTCTTAATAGGGCGAACTTCAGAAGAGTTCAGATAGCTATCTTGTGAGTCTCATCTCATTGTGGTTTTTGCCTATTTGGGTTTTCCACGTATAAGTATTTGTGTCATATGGTGAATGCTTTTGTGGTTATGATCTTATTTGTTGATTTGGTTAACTACTTAACTATTCTGATAAGGCATGATAACTGGAAGCATCGAGAGATGGAATATGTTGATATATGCATAAGCATTTTGATGTTTACAAGATTGAAGTTGTTTACTGTTAAGTTGATATAACAGTTAACCAGTTGATGTTTAGTATTCTTATGAGTATTGATCTTGACAAGTGAATGTTTACTTTGTGTGTTTGAGTTTGAGTTTGGAAAGTTTGTATCAATTTTTTAGTTTACTAATTCACCCCCCTCCCTCTCAGTAATCTACCGGATACTTATTCTTTCATCATACCATCAACCTGAAGAGAAGGCACTTGCTACTAAAATTGAAGATAAGGATGAAAGGGTAATTGACAGTGAATGTTCACATCATATGACTGAAGATAAAAGAAATTTTCTATCATTGCAAGAATTTGATGGCGGACTGGTTAGATTTGGAGATGACAAAGCATGTATGATCAAGGGAAAATGAACTATATTATTGGATGGTAAGCACAATACTGATAATTTTTATTATGTTAAAGGTTTGAGGCATAATATTTTGAGTGTAGGACAATTGGTGGATAAGGGATTTCAATTACAATTCAAGGATGGAAAATGCAAAATCATTAATAGATCTGGATTGGAGATTGCAATCGATACTCAGACAAAAGGTAATATATTTCATTTGAATTCCAGTGAGAATACATGTTTGATTACACAAATTGATGAGAGTTGGCTATGGCATAAAAGGCTGTCATGTGAATTTTGATTGCATGGTAAAGATCGGTTCAACTAAGGAAGTTAGAGATATGTCTAAGATTGTGAAGCCCTATAATCCGGTATGTAAAGAATGTCAAATGGGAAAATAGGTCAGAACCTCTTTTAAGAGTATTCAAAACAAATCTAATGATGTTCTTGATCTTATTCATATTGATTTGTGTGGCCCTACTAGATTTAAAAGTTTTCAAGGTGATAGATATTTTATGCTAATCATTGATGATTATTCTAGAATGATGTGGGTTACTTTTCTAAGGGAGAAATACGAGTCTTTTGAAAAGTTTAAAATCTTTAAAGCTAAAGTTGAGATAGAAACATGATTGAATATTAAATGTTTAAGGTCAGGTCATGGTGGAGAATTCACATCTCGTGAGTTTAATAACTTTTGTGAGAATCATGGCATAAGGAGACAATTTTATGCTCCCCGGACACCTTAGCAAAAAGGAGTTGTGAAAAGGAAGAACATAACTATCTTGGATGCTGCTAGAGAAATGATGATGGAAGCTAATCTACCTCATATCTACTAGAGATAAGTAGTGAGCACAACAGTTTTTACATTCAACAGAGTACATATCAAAGGAGAAACCGATAAGACACCAAATGAATTATGGTTTGACAATACACTTGTAGTTAAGTATTTCAAAATCTTTGGTAGTAAATGTTATATCAAGAGAGATGATATCATTGGAAAATTTGATCCTAGATGTGATGAAGGAATATTTCTTGGTTATTCTAATGAAAGAAAAGCATGTAGATGTTACAACAAGAGATTGGAGAGAATTGTAGAGAGTGTTAATGTCAAGGTGGATGAGTTGAATAGAAGTCAAATCAGAGTTTACAAGTAAGAACTAGCAGTGGAAATGATCATAACTAAACCGGTAACACCTTTACCAAAATTGAATGTTGAACTAGTTAATCCGACAGTATTATAAAATTCAACAATAACTGAAGAACCAAGAAGAGGAACAGAGAATCAGAAGACTCCTAGGTATGTAAGGATGAATCATTCAGAAGATCAGATCATTGGGGATAAGAACAATGGAGTGATGACAAGAAGGAGATTGGTAGCTAATGAGGTATGTTTAATTTCTCAAGTTGAACCGGTATTAGTTATTGAAGCATGTAAAGATTAAAGTTGGATGAAAGCTATGGAAGCAGAATTAGATCAAATAGAGAAGAATAACACATGGACTTTAGTTCCCCGACCTAAAAATAAGAATGTTATTGGAACTAAATGGGATTTTAGGAATAAGTTAAATGAAGATAGAAAAGTTGTAAGGAATAAATGTAGATTGGTTTGTAAAGGATATTCTTAGAAGGAAGGAATTGAATATGGTGAAACTTGTGCACCTGTAGCTAGGATTGAAGTTGTAAGATTATTTCTTGCCTATGCTACACATAAAAACTACAAGGTTTATCAAATGGATGTTAAGTGTGTCTTTTCGAATGGGGATCTTTATGAGGAAGTTTACATTGAGGAACATAATAGTTTTTCACTTTCAAATGATAAAAACATGGTTTGCAAGTTAAGGAAAGCTTTATATGGATTGAAACAGGCACCTAGAGCTTGGTATGCAAGGTTAGATAAATATATTTTGAAGCTTTGTTTCACTAAAGGTAATGCTGACAGTAATCTATATTATAAAGGTATTGATGATGATATACTGATTATTGAAGTTTTTGTTGATGACATCATTTTTGGAGGTGAAGATAAGTTGTCAATGGAATTTTCTAACAATATGAAAAAAGAATTTGAAATGTCTATGATTGGGGAGATACAAATTTTCTTAGGTTTGCAGATTACTCAAAATAATAAAGGTATTTTCATCTATCAAACTAAGTATGATAGGGAATTGTTGAAGAAATTTGGTATGGTAGACTCTAAATTAGTAAGTACTCCTATGGTTACTAGTGAGAAATTGACAAGGAAAGATGAATTTGCACCGGTAAATCCTACAAGATACAAGTCTATGATTAGAGGTCTGCTATACTTGACTCAGACTAGACCGGATTTAATGAATGTTGTTTGTATTGCATCAAGATATCAAAGTGATCCTAGAGAAAATCATGAGAGTGTGGTGAAAAGAATTTTTAGATACTTGCAAGGTACATTTGAATATGATTTTTGGTACCCTAAGGATGATGACTTTACTTTATGTGCATATACAGATGTAGATTGGGCAGGTGATGTTGATGACCGAAAAAGCACTTTCGATGGAGCATTGTTTCTTGGAAAGAAGTTGGTTTCATGGATCAGCAAGAAACAGTCATGTACTTCTTTATCTATTGTTGAAGTTGAGTATGTTGCGGTTGCTACTAACTGTACACAAGTTCTATGGATGAAGCAAATGTTGAAGGACATCAAAGTGCATTGCATTGGACTGGCAGTTATTCACTGTGATAACTCTGCTACTATAGACATATCAAAGAATCTGGTATTTCACTCTAAGACAAACCACATATCTATCAAGTATAATTTTTTGAAGGAGAAGATGGAAGAAAATGAGGTTAGATTGGTTTATGTGAACACTAAAAAGCAGTTTGCAAATATTTTCACTAAACCTTGTTGGGATCCAAGAACACTGAGAGGGGGGGTGAATCAGTGTTCTGTCGGTAAGATAAGATTTTATCCTTTTATACCATACACATATAAACCAGTAAATGAAGAAACATATAACTTGAAGCAAATAAAACATCCACATAAATGAACACCATAACACACAGAATTTATACGTGGAAAACCTCAAAGAGGAAAAACCATGGTGGGATTTGTGACCCACAATATCAGTTCATTGGTCATATGAAAGGACATTACATATAATGGGGGCCTACACATCTAGGAAGGCACACTGCCTAGAGCACACTGCCCATCACTAAAGAGTCTCACTGACTACAAGCTTTTGTTGAAGTAAAACATTGACAAATGAACTCACAAAATGCATCTGCTATGCCAAATAGAGTTCTGGTTCTAGCTCTACTCTGTACAGATTCATAAACCCTAAACACGTCTACAGGTAACTCTTCTCCTCCAAAAATCTTTCCAAGCTATCTACAGATCAATGCATGATATAACATTCGCATACCAATGATCTACATACATATACTTCGCATTATATAGTTTTGTTATATAAATATCCTCAGTCCTTATATATCTCTATTAAAATTACCTAGCAGACTGACCTATATACCCATTACAAACAATATGCCTTATGTCATCTTACAATGCATTAAAAAAGATATTCAATGTCGGCCTCGACAATAATAAAAAAAAAAATTCTAGATAAAACTTTCTTGATGTCGACTTCCTTGAAGTACTAATGTCGGTGTTGGTGCCTGTGTAGTCCTGGATACTCCAATACTGGTGTCTACCGGTAAATGCCTCATAGTGCTAGTATATGACTTTCATCTGATCTTGTTGCCATCAGTGACAACAAAATGAATCTGATGAGTGTCAATTGCCAACAATCTCCCCCTTTGGCATTGATGGCAACACTCATGTGAAAAACGGATTCCCTGTCGGTTCAACTAAAATATGCTCCCCCTGAGCAATACACTCCCTCTAATATTCTAATGTCCTTCCCATATGTTCATGTCTGATATTTTTCACATATATACACTCCCCCTTTGGCATCAATGCCAAAGACTGGTGAAAGAATTGAAAGAATT